>NC_056748.1:576680980-576940980 GCF_019279795.1 Protopterus annectens
AATAGAAACTAATTTATGTTATACTGTCAAAAGAAGTTCTTGCTATTGTTTTAGTATGATATGGCATTTTAATTGAATATGTGTCCCCCAAAACAATGGCCTACAAACCTACACAAGATAAATTAATGTAAAACGAGGGTCATGCTTTTTAATGGCTGTTTTATGCCTTATAGATTACTTGTTATACAATAACCTTGATTTTAGAACTTGTTACATGGTGTCAGATTTATAGGATATGACTGTATGTATGTAAACTACAGATATATAGTATTACATTTAAACATTATAGAAATGTTTAGTGTTAGTTAAGTGGTTAAATCATTGATGTATACTGCTTTTTTAAAAAAATATTTTGTAGTTTTACATTGTTTATGTCATTTGTTTAACTTTTTTTCAGCTGTGACCGACGGTACCCTAATTTACATTCAGCTTCCTTGGGCCCATGTACCCATCTGTACATTCTTTCATAATTTCTTTCCTTCTCCTGGGACTTCACCTTCTCATATTAGATATTTCATTTGCTGTGTAAACAAATAAACTGACAGTGTTAAAATGCAGCAGTGCTACAAACATCTCTCCTTTGCAGCATGTTTATTTTACTGCATTATCTTTTGCAAAATATGTCTCACAAGGTGTATGTGTGTTTATTTGTACATGAATATGTTTGTGTATATAATTTTTCATGTAAACATTTTTCATGTATTGCCATCATTTGCTCTGTCAGATTCTTAGAATTATATATCTCACGCATTTTATGACTGAATGTATATGGAAGAGTATATTTTTTGTAAAAACTGGAAGGTTAAAACCTGCTTAATATGTAGAGACAAAGGTTTTGAAATGGGCTAACGCTTTCAAATGACATGCTTTGTAACTCATTGTTACTACTGCAATCTGAAGTGCAATGAAAAACCCAAGTGAAGGGTGATTTTTTTTTTGACATTCACAAATAAAGAGGGATACAAGTTAATTATACTAGAATGGTACTGCTTAGCCCTTATCTATGTGTGACACTAAACAAGGATTTGTTGTGGGATTTCAGAGGGCTGCATATTGCTTCAGTGTTAAGCACCCAAAACTCTTGGGAACTGGCACTAATTTCTTCTCTCATAAAACAAAGTAATATTCATAACTGCTCAAGAGGCTTGACATAAGTAATGGTGGCATATGCAGGGAAAGATTACCACCCCAACAGTGTAATCAAGGTGCTAGGTACTAATGCAAGTTAAATTGAGACAATAATGCTGAAACTTGCATCGTGGGATTAAGAGAGTACTTGAAATGCTGACATAGGCATATTCTGACAGAGCGCCTGTCTTGCTTTCAATTTCTGTTTATAGTTAATGACCTCAAAATTTGTATGTCGTTAACACCATGTACTGAAGTGGGAGAGAACAAGGTTTGGGAGAGGAAAGATTCCCTGTCTTAGTTGACTTTTGTCTCTTCTGGTAATTGGTGGCTTTTTCTGCCATATTAGAGAGCAGTGCATGAAGTAGCAAGGCCCCCGAGGTCTACATAAACATGCTGCAAGCACGGAAAGCCTCATGGTCCCAAGTGCTATGCAATAATTTACATACTTTGAATGAAAAGTCATTTATGCCTGCAAAATTGTTATTGCAGGAACAAATTTGAATACTAGTCATATGGAAATTTGAAATAAAGTCATATTAAAATTTGATGCTCAAATCAATATTGTGCAGCCTAGGTAATTAAAGTGGTGTTGTTTATTTGGCTTCTTATAAATAACAGGGGCTTAATATAGACTAATTACGTAGACTCTTTCTTATACAGTGGGATAATAATGTCAGCCATTTAAAGTGACATTAAATGTGAATTAATAAAAGAATATTGAGTCACTTTGATTCTGTTAAGCTGTATGAAATAATCTCGGATCTCAATTTAACTTTTTGTCTTTGACTGATAAGCCCAGGGTCTCTCCACATGTGAATGTTTACGCATTGTGGACGAAATGCTAATAGTTAAGACTGTGTGTTTTGTGGACTGTTTTGGAATACCCATGAACAATCCATGTAAATTAAAAATTAAAATTTACTAATATTACCTTTGCTGTTGTTTATTTGAACTTGATATTATTCTGTTTAGCTTTAACATATATTATGGAGCGTCATATTTATCATTTAGAATTGTATGCATTGTATTGCCCTTCCCTCTGTTTAATTTTAAGTGAAAGCCTTGTGTATGTGTTTTCTATAAAGGATGATAACACCTTGCTTTTGTTTGTATCTCAGTGTTTATTATTTCTGATGAAAGTAATATATATTTTTCATATAGAATAACCTTCCCGTCATACAGAATGGTTTTGTGTATCTTTAAAACATAGTATTTTCCTTTATGGTTTAGTAATAATCATCATTTATTAACTTAAGGTGAAAAATGTCTGTGATGGGAAATGAGTAGAATATGCTATTTTCTTTTTATTGTTCAGTAACTGTTCAAGCTAAGACACTGTTACAGATTGCTAGTTCCAGTCTGTCCATATTTCTTAATGAATATCTGCATGTTGTGATATGATTGAATAAGCTTGGTTACTTAAATATAAAAACTCACATGCTTGAGCAGTATGACCAAAACACATTTTACTTTTTTTTCTATGTTTATACTGCTGCATGACCTAAAAAAAAAAAAAAAAAAAAAACTTTTTTGTTCTTAGTATATAACTACTTGAGCAAAGTGTAGAGTTAGAAACAGTAAATGCCATATAAAAATATTAGTACAGTATTTTTTTTAACCTTATGTCAAGTTCAAGTTAGCATTTCTACCCTTTCAAAAGAGATCAAAGCTGAGCTGGAGGTCAGGACCTCACATATACTGCACACTTTTCTTATATAATAAATTGCCAGCATTGTTCATTAATTTCTGTCTCTGAAATGCCACATCAAGACTGAAAGAATTCAGTGCCAATGTCCCCTGATCAGCCACTCACCATGGTCCAGTGCGAGTTTTTGATGAAATTACAGGTGCAGGGAAATGCAGAATTAGAAATATATCTGATGTTGCAATACTCGTGAAGCTACCGCTTTGTTGATGACAGGACAATTCCATTTTTGACAGTTTAATTTACTGTTGCCAGTGGACAAGAGGAAAAGGAGAATGCGGGCTTAGCCTCCTGCCCTTCTTACTGTTTCACATGCTAGGTTGCAGACTCATGACTCCCTCAACCTGTCGTGCTCAAATGAGGTTTTCAGTTGGGAAATGGAATATATCAGTGCATGTAATATTGCATGACCTCATAAAACAAAAGAAAAAATTGTAGATTCTGACAGGCATTATGAATCTTGTATCCACATCCAAATAACTGTCAAGTGAGGTATAGTACAAGTTCGTAATAGAAAAAATAGGGTTGCCACACTGACTCACAATATGGAACAGAAATTACTTGTCAGTAATTTGTTCTTAGATGTTAAGGAGGCAGTTGAGTTCACAAGTAAGAAGAGAAGTATGCTTAGCCTGAAGCACTGTTTGGAAATAGTGTATACAGAGGTAGTCTGTTGAGGTTAGCCATATAACGTCTGTAACAGGAAAGAACAGTACATAGTAATAAAATTCTCCTGACTTAATATAATATAGGCTGTATTTGTAACTGTTGGCTTATTAAAACTATTCTGTAAAATAATGACTTGTATGCTTTTGGTTTTGTAGGAATATTGTCTGTCCTTAAAGGTCACAAGAATTGCTTAACTAGAAGAAATTAATTTGGTGGCCATATGCAGTTAGGAAACTCCATTCTGTGAAAGAAATTAAAGTTTGATCACATAGATGTTTTGATTAATGCTTAGTGTTTAGAATAGTAATGGAACATGGTATTCTATTATGAAAGGTACAGAGGCAATTAAGTGCCTCTTGTGGAAACAGTACTCCAAGTGTGTAGGCGTTGTGCTTGTTTTAGTATAATTGAGTTACATTTTTCTTATTTTTTTTCTACTAAATGGCTTTATAAGATACATTTCATTACTGACAATAAGGCACATCTAGTTGGCAGTATTTAGTGGTTAACTTTGTTGTTGCATAGGAATTATTATACAAAACAGGTGTGGCAGTTTTCTTTACTTTGTTCATTTCCCAGCTTAAAATCAGGTAATTTCCTTTTTAAGGTGTTTTTGATATTTGCACAGACCCATCACACTGCCTTTTGACATGGTACATGGTTTATGCAGGGTCTGAGCACTGCAGCTGAAAAAAGTGCCATTGCCCTCCCAGGATGGGTGGTCTAACACAGACCACCGATTCCCACCCTCCCCTATTAGGTCCTCCATTGCGAGGTCACCAGTTGATTGCATGTTGTCTTAATCTCAGTCATGGCTTTATGCTTCTGCACCACAAGCCTACTTAGAATTTGATATATTATACCATGACCCCCCCATTAATATTCCAAAACGTGCACGCTGATTGGCCAGCGTGCACGTTGTAAATCGACTTATACTAATGGAAAAAGGTCCGGTCGCCCGGACTTTTTCCATTAGTATAAGTCTCCTTTAAAACACTGTCTTGCTATGTTAAAAGAGTGTAACATAGCGACACAGGTTTAAAAAAAGCAACGGAGATCTCCTTTGCTTTTTTTAAAGCTGTCTCGCTATGTTAAACTCCTTTAACATAGCGACACAGTGTGTAAAAAGCAACGGAGGTCTTTCTTTCTCCGTTGCTTTTTTTTTAAACCTGTCTCACTATGTTAAATGGGTATAACATAGGGAGACAGCTTTAAAATAAGCAATGGACATCTCCGTTGCTTATTTTAAAGCTGTCTCGCTATGTTAAACCCATTTAACATAGCGAAACAGTAAAAAGCAATGGAGATCTTGCTTTCTCCGTTGCTTTTGGCCACAGCTCTGATGTACTGCGTAGGCATGCGCAGTACATCAGAACTGCCGTGGATACCAGACAGCTGCGGAAGGGCAGCAAAGAGGCATTATACAATGCCATTATTTAAGAAAAGTAATTATTTATTTTCTTAAATAATGTCATAGTATAATAGCAATAACGCCTGGTGTGGGTAATGCAGATTACCCACGGTTGTCTTTGTTTGGTCCCTCGGGCTTCGCCCTTGGGACCAAACCACACCAACCGTGGGTAAATCCCGCATTACCCACACCCAGGCGTGGGTTATTGCTATATCTCATGCTTTTGTGAAACACAATGTTTGTATAAAGAAGAAACGTTTATTTTTGCTAGATAGTCCATGTTGTTATTGTGGCTTGTCTTAACACCGTGGAGCCAGCATTTCTGTGGATTTTGTCCTTTATGTATTTGCTCATATTAGACAATGCAGCTAAAGCAGGGTTCCCCATTTCATTCGATTGCTACAGAGTTTTCACTTGGGAAGTCTGGAACAAAAACATCAAGTATTATGCTGAAGGTCATATTGTGGAGAAATAGTTCAGAGATCAAAGTATAAACTCTAAAACAAGTTATAGTTCTATTTTCCTGCATTCATGTTTGCTGTATTATCATTATTTGCTCCTTTCTGGTGTTTGATCTGCTACTGTCTAGTTCTTTCATCCATAGTCATAGGTCCTTACTAGGCTATTGATCCATATGTATCTTTATAAGCCCAACTATATATTCCCATTAAGTTTTTAGTCCTTATATTTTAAGTACAAATAACCCAGAAACATTGCATCATTTTCATGACCTAAATATGTTTCATTTCAACACTTTAGATTAGTGTAAGAAAATTTGAAGTGCTGTATTGCTGATACTTCATTGCATTTTGATCATGGCAGTGCATGGGGATAATGGGAGCTGTATTTAAGCAGATTAAAACTGGTATGGTTGTTTGCAATGGGTCATTCATTTATTTTGTGTTTATTTTTGAGAACTGTGGAGAGAGTGCATTTTCAATTAGTATATACTGGTGTCCCATTTAAAAGAAAAAAAAAATTGAAAACCAGTGAAGCAATATCTGCATGGCAAGTAGAGATCACGAATGCTCACCACACTTCTTTGTATATTAAATGTCTGACATGATTTATCCATGCCTGCCTTCCCAATATTTGAAGCTCATGAAGGGCTGTGCCTCTAGAATCTACCAGTGGTCCAGTGTAAGGAGTTAGTGTATAAGCTGATCACAAGTATGGGATGCATCTTATATTAATATTACAATTTCAAAAGCAGCATGCAGAATAAATAATTAACAAAAGGTGACACCTTGTAAATGGTACCTTGTTCACATCTACTGGGAGAAAGTGCAACTCCAATATCATTCACTACTTGTAACTAAGTAAGGAGTTGCTGAGAATGATGCCAGTGCAATAAATATTAAGAGAATGGCATGAATTGTGAGATGAATGTAGGACCACATTTTCAGAGTGAAATTGATGATAGTGGAGTAAAGAAAAGACAGGACACTAAAGGTAAACTAATGAGTATACAATACAAGTAAAGAGGCAAGTGGAAAGGTGGGGAAGTAATCTTTGTTGGTTAATTAAAAACTCTTCAGTGCCATATAAAAGTAAACTGAGTTTAGTGGCAAAGTATAAATTATTACTGTTCTGTACTTTGAGTCAAAGTTTCTGTGATGTAAACTACTTAGTTTCCATAAATTCACATCTGCATCATCAGAAAACCTGATACCAGAAAAGAAATTGTCAATATACTCTGAAGCCACATATACAAATACAAGCTAAAGCAGAATATAGAGGATTATGATTGGTTCTTTGATCATAATGAATATTATGTGTTTGAGACATGGAGAACAAGAAATTCACCTCTAGACCGAAGTTTGAGAGGTGAATCTTTGCATCCATGTAAAGACCACATCTCTCTGACATCAAAGATATATGGGAGCTCTGCTTCCTTTTGCTGTACTTTTCTACCTACCTAAAATTACAGATTTCTTCTGTGGCTGAAGACTGAAATACTGGAATGGATAACCATTTGATATTACAAGACTCTTTAGTGAGAGTCATGAAGGATAGAGAAGGGAATATACCATTCTGGCAGGGAGGTAGGGCACAGTGGGAAAGCACTGGATGGACACAAGTAAAGTGTGGGAGTGAAAGAGAAGGAGATAGCAGTCATAAGGGTGGGTAAAGCACGGGTTTTGAATGTGTTGCTTTCCAGAACCCTAAGGGATACAGCCAGTTTGTCAGAGGTATACTAATATTAATCTCACCTCCAACCACCCTGTGTCACCTTACTAATTTGATGCTTCCCCCCTTCCCCAACCCAGCCCAACCAAACCCTACACATTGCAACTAAAAACCTTTTCCCTAACATTACCACTAGACAAGATGAAAGGACACAGGTCATCCACAGTACCACATAGACGCAACACTAAATATGTTACTTTACCTAACTCTTCTGACACTAACCCATGAACTATCTCACATACACAATAACCACTATAATGTGATCTTGCACATTTTCACAACCGCCAACTTTTCAGTCATTCATTCCCTATGCACTCCTACTTTTGTATACTATGTAAAGCCTAAATTCAACTGTATGAGAGCCATACAGATTAATTAACCATTCACTTATTTGTGCAGTCACTTTTTTACACCCTCTCGAACTTGTCGACCAAATGAGTATTCAGCCATATGAATTACAATTAATACACATCATATGTGTGTGTGTGTGTGTGTGTGTGTGTGTGTGTGTGTGTGTGTGTGTGTGTGTGTGTGTGTGTGTGTGTATATATATATATATATATATATATATATATATATATATATATGGGTCCTATTTGTTTTGTCAACAGTACGGTTCATCCAACCGTACTTTGTCGAAATTACTTTAGCAAAAGTGCATTTTGTCGAAAATTCACTTTCGCTAAAGAAAACAAAACAAAAAAAAACATGCCGTTGGTATGTAGCATTAGTTGTACATCAGTGTATACTGTTAATGTACAGCTAAGGAAACTCTTGTTGATATCGTAGTACAGTGGGGATAAGGGAATATTCCCTTTTCCCCACTGTAGTGCGATATCGGAGTGAGAATATTAAAGTAGGGGTGTGTGGGGGGCGCAGGGGGGCTTTCCCCCCTGCATAATACTGTGTAGTGTGTTTTTTTAATTTAGTTTTTATTTTTTTAATCCATGAAAGTGCATTTGCGATGGAATGCAGTCTCGCGGAACTGAGTTCGACAGAGTACTCTTCGATGAACCGTACTTTCGATTTAACAACATAGACTCATACATATATATATATAGTTTATGTAGATTACTCTGCACAACCTGCAATGGTGCTATTGGTTGAGTTATGCTTATAACTCTTATGGATTATCAACTGTAGTACAATGGTTACTCATTCACTGCTGTCTGCCTTTGTGCAACCATGGAGTAATTAAAGTATTGATGTTCATCATTCTCAGTGTCTTAGTGGCATTTTGGGTTATCTACCAAGGTAACCCAATACTGGCCCACTTTCAAAAGCTCAGACTCCCCTCCTGTGACAACTGTTTGGCTGAGCGTATCCTGAGAGGGAAGCCTTTAGCTGTCTTAGGAAGTCAGTGCTCATTCTTTTTCTGCCATCCAAAGAAGAAAGTCCTTTGACTCTTCATAGGATCCAGTGCTGATTTGTCAGGCATACTGCTGAAATACATCTCATTTTGAATCTCTTTCCTCCCATTTTATTAGCTTCATTATACTTCCAGTTTTTGTGTTTATTAAAACAAGTACATTTTAATATTTTATTTCTTTCACTGTTTACAGTAATTTCTTTGGGAATTTCTACTATTAGCAATGTTTATTATGCTTCTGTTTTTGACATTTGTTTTTACTGTTTTTTGTGGAAACTTTTAGTATTTCTCAGGAGTGCAAGGTGTGTGTGTGTGATGCTAGACACTAGAAGCATGTCTTTACTTTTGTTAATCTGCTTTATTTTCATCTTTTGACAGGAGAATGTTGCACAACTTGGATTTTTTTTTTCAGCATTTATACATTATGTAGCATACGTATGACTCTACTTTTATGTGCTTATTGTGATACATTATCCAGTGCTGTCAGTTTATTTTTCTAAATAAAAGTAAAAAAGTTCCAACTTCAACCAGATACCTCAGAAAAGAAATGAAATCCGTCAAAACAACAAAAACACTGAGGTGTAAGGCTCCAGGCTTCAAAGATTTATTGTTCATAAAAACAAGACACAAGCGCTTTCACCCTGTGGGCTTCTTCAGGTGTAATAAATCAAGGTACTAGCTCCCTATTTATACTAATTAACACATGCAGCTTAGAGCATTCTTAAAGGTATATTCAAAGTAAAAGCTCTATATTAAAACAATGCTAGTAAAATGCAAAAGGCCAAAGTACATAAAATACAATATAAATATAAAAACATGGATGTAAGTAAAATACATGTAAACCTGTGACTAAAAACATTTTATCTGCGCAGGGGTTTATTTCTTAGAGCTGGTTTTAGAGGGGCATTTTCATTCAGGCCATGACCTATAGTAGCTTTAAGTCTAATGATCCATCTGGCCTCTAAATTTTCAGTTTTTATCTTAACATCACCTCCACGTATACTTTCAAAAACTTTACCTATAGCCCTGAAAGAAAATACATGTTGGGAATTGGTATCACTGGTATGTTTTGCTAAGGCATTGTGTGAACTGCCTTTTCTTATGTGATGCACATGTTCCCTGATTCTTTCTTTAAAAGTTCTGCCAGTTTTACCTACATAAAATTTGCTACAAATATTACATGTAGCGAGATATACTATATGTAGGGAATCACATCGAGCATTAATATTAAAAGTAAAAACCTCTTGTGTATCTGAATGCTGGAATGATGTATTGGTATCTGTGTACCTGCAGAAATTGCATTTACCACAAGGTCTGCTACCTTTGACTCCACTTGGACAAGTATTCTCTTTAAGATAACATAACTGTCTATGCAAGGACTTCTGATTTTTAAAAGTAAACTGTGGTTTAGCTCCAATGTATTTTTTAATCTGTGTGTCAGACGTTAAAATTTTCCAATTTGTATTGATAATGTCATTATATTGTTGTATGTCTCTAGCATAACTAAAACATAACCTCAAGGGCTGTGAGTTTAAAGTGCATCTATTTTTCTGATTGATGACATTGTGTTTAGAAAAGTAGGGCTTAGCTTTACTTTGTCTCAATCTCAAGACATTGTTTAGTCCTTGGTTTATAAGGTTAAGTTCATAGCCTCTTTGTTTCAACTCAACCTGTACTTTGGTGAGTTGCAGATCAAAATCAGTGGCACTAGCATTCAATCTAGAAGCTCGAAAAAATTGGTTGTGTGCCACATTCTTAAATATAAAATCAGGGTGCATGCTGTCCCTATATAGTAAATTATTAACATGACATTCTTTCCTGTATAACTTCACATTAAACTGACCATCCGAGTCCTGTAATACAGTAACATCCAGAAAATTAATCTCAGTCAAAGAATGATTTACTGTAAACCTTAAAAAACTCATTGTGGTATTAATAAACTCTACAAAACTATCAAATTCAAGTACTGTACCTTCCCAAATCAAAAAAGGTCATCCACAAACCTTCTAAAAAATCTGATCTTGTTTTTAAAATTAACATTTTCTAAGATAGCTTGTTCCCAACATAACATCGCAACATTAGCGTAGCTGTTGGCGCAGAAAGTCCCCATGGCGACTCCTTGTTGTTGCCAATAAAATTTATCTTGAAAAATGAAGACATTGTTGTCTAAGACCAATTTCATGCATATAGATCTTCTAAAACTACTATCGTGTTTGCCACAGTCAGTCAACACTTTGGCAATACTGTTAATACCATAGTTATTCGGTATAACCGTAAACAAGGAATCTACATCAAGTGTAGCTATCAACATATGTTTACCCTTCATTGGTTCAATATCATGTGTGAAAACATATAAACCTTTGACAAAATGTTCAGTATCTTTTAAAATATGACAAGTTTCATCAATCAGAGGTCTTAATGTTTTCTCTAAAAAAATGGAGATTGATTCAGTGCACCAGTTTCTCCCAGCTACAGTAGGTCTCATGGGAGGATTTATTAGGTCCTTATGTATTTTGGGAAGACCTTGAATAATGGGTACAGTTGGACTAAGTATCAAAAAATAATTATACAGGTTAGTATCTATTAGACTAGACATGAACATGTCTTTTAATGTTTTATGTACTGTGCTAATCATCTTATTAGCATGTGTTCTGCTTATAATTTTATAAAACAAATCATCACTCAACAGCAGCAGCATTTTGTTAATGTAATCTTCCTTGTCCAAGACAACAGTGGGGCCTCCCTTATCAGCGGGTCGTATTATGATCGTAGGGTTAGACTGTAGGTTTTTTATTGCTAAATATTCATCTTTCTTTAAATTATGCCACTTCTTCCTATCAACCTTATTGTTTAATTCATGAAAAACTTTGTAAGCATCATCAATACATAACTTTTCAAATACAGAAAGAACTGAATTCAACTGTGGAGTAAAGGTACTCGTTTTTTTAAAAACTGAACCTTGAATGTCAACATTGTCCTCAAACATTAACTTCAACATTAAATTTCTGGTGAAAAGTTTAATGTCTATAATAATATCAGCTATATTAGAGTCGATAGTTGGAATAAAAGACAGTCCTTTGTTTAAAACATTATATTCAGCTTCAGACAAAATGTGTTTTGACAAGTTCAAAACTAGTTTTTCATGTTGAGGAAAGCTTTCTTTATGTTGTAAGGACTCACCAAGCTGTCCGTTTGCTTCCGTTTGTTTCTGGTTGTGCTTCTCCCCCTCGGCTCCGTTTGTTGGGTCCTTCCTCGACCTCGACTCACAGATCTGTTTCTGGTAGGTAAAGGGAAACGTAGCCCCGTAGAATGTGGACTGCCTAAAAAATCAGGTGTAACAGGTGATTTATTTTTCTGACTGGTTTCTCTCCCCTGACTTGATAGATAATAATTTTGTTTACCCATCCCCATCAATTTCAGTTGCCCCAAAAAGGAAAACACAATAAAAATATGCCTCAGCCATTGCTTGGACCATAGCCCACTTACCTTTTTCCCTATCTTTTTTCTAGTGTATATTTACTGGCAACTATGGAATAGTGATTAGACTTATCTTCCAGTGCTACTCCAGTAACGAATGCAGGTATGGGAGAACTAAATCCTTTAGGTGCAGTAGTAATAGCCCTGGAGACCCCCCTTGCCAGACATAATGCTGTGTCCCCAGATATTTGATGTGGTAGTGAAGTTCACAAGAAAAAGAAACAGAAGCTTCATCTTACAGATGATAATAATATTATATCTGTTTAGAAGAGTGATGTGGTTTCCTTTTCTAAAAGTTTTCTGTTAACAGTAAATTTTTGGTGGTTATGTTTCCATCCATGGCTGTAGTCCCAGTTTGGTTAGACACCTTTCTGTTATTTTAGAGAATGAGAAATATGATGAGGACGATAGTGATTTTGTAGTTGACACGGAGTCTAGTCACTCTGATTCTCTGAAAGATGACCCTAAGCTTAAGTCCCCTTTTCCTGAGATGATTGCTAAATTTAGTTTTTGTTTGGGAGCAGTCAGGAACTACCCCATGGCTAGGCAGGGTAAATGATCTTCTAGAGGATGAGATGCCCAATTCTGTGGCTATCCTCCCTCTCTCTTATCAGCCTTGGAAGATGTTTATAAAGCTGCCTGCAAGGACACCTGTAGCTATTCCAGAAGTCCCTAAAAAAAAACTCAGAGAAAATGTTGTGTCTTCTCAAATGTAACTGGTCTTTCTTTTGCATTTGACTACTGACTCAGCTGCTGTCTCCCCAGCTGCCTGCTCAAATAAAACATCCTTGGCTTCATCTAATCCAAAAACCCCTGATAATGATGGAAAATTATTCTATCTTCAGGGCAAAAGGATGTCTCTTTCTAGTAACCCAACCTTTAGAATGTTAAATCAAGAAGGCTGTATGTGAAAGTCGTGTACGGTATGGATGATGATCTGTGGAGCAAATGTCTTATATGAATTAAATTGTTTATAATTTAATTCAGGTTTTGAAACATGCTTTCAGAGGTGTGCTTGAATGTGCAGATACAATGCCAAGACATGCTGCTGCTTCTTTTGTTTTAAGATGGTATGGTTTGTTACATAATAAAAACTTCTCTGATGATATTAAAGTAGAAATTTTGAATGCATCTTAAGTTTTGAATTGGTGTTTGGGCCCTCTCTTATACAGATTCGCAAACAGTGGGATGATAGAGGCAGATTTAATGCATGGGGTATCTAGGATGTATTGCATACCAAAGTTCTCCCCAAACAAGGCATCTTCAAAAATATCTTGCAAACAAAAGTCAGGGATACCAAGGGAAATGGCAGGAGTATAGCTCTTCAAAACCAAACGAGGTTTTTTTTCTGAAAAAGAATTAACCTTCTGCAAAAGAATGACTATGCCAAGTCACAGGGCATCACTACCCCACTCCCTGTACTTCCTTCTCTTCCCTCTTCCCCCAGGCTCTATCTCAACCCTGCAGCCTGGCTGTGAGTAGTCTCAGGCAAATGATTTCAGAGAATAATTTGGAGAGAATGCACTTGAAAGTGGATAGAAAATCCTCCTCCTTTCAGGGGTATTCTCCCACACCCACAAAGCCAGACAGATTCTCCAGTGCTGCATCACATGTTAGAAGCAGGGGTCATAGAACCGGTGCTTGTGATACAAACAGGCAAAGTATTTTATTCCAGAATCTTTTTGGTACTTAAAAAGGAGCACTCCTGGAGACGCATCCTAGGTCTGTCCTTTCTAAACATCGTTGTAAAAGTTCTAAAATTCAAAATTCTCACCTTACAGTTTCCTAGCATTGCTTCCAGACCACTGTTTCATGGTGATTCTAGATCATAAGGACACTTATGATCATGCTCTTGTTGCTGTCAGTTTCAGGAAATTTTTGATATCTGATGTATCTGGCTTGCATCATCAGTTTTCTCCATTACCCTTTGGGCTATTTACTGCACCTCCAGTGTGTGGCCCCACTGACTGCGTATTGCAGAACCCTAGGCATCCACATTTTGCTTATTTAGATGACTTGCTGATTCATGTAGGCTCTATATCCAGGTTCTTGGAGTCCTTAGACACGGTTGCATCCCTCCTTTCCTGTCTGGGCTTCAAATTTAACCATCACAAGTCCTTCCTCACATCCTGAATGAATTGTTTCCCTATGATGCTGGTTCCTGCTAGAAAACAAAGTTCTGACTTATCAGGGTGTTTTTTTGGATTTCTGTCTTATAGACATGGTCTCAGCAAGAGAGTTCCTCAAAATTATATGCCTCACTGCATCAGTGAGCCTCATGATCCTACTAGCCAGGCTACACATGAGAAAACTTCAATGGAATTGTCAGACCCAGCAACTTCATCCCTTGGATTTCCAGGTACTGGTACTGAGATTTGTGAAACTGGAACAGTAGTGATGGACAGATCAACTGCCCCTGAATCCAGTGCTTCAGTTTTTTCTTTAGACCCCAGGCAATCTGTCCAGATGGACTCTTCTTTTTTGTATGGGTAGCTGTGTCCATGGGAGTTCAAGTTGAATGCTTTTTGGGTCCTCAGGACATGCCAAAACACATAAATGTAAAAAAGATGGCAGGAATTCATGTCTTAAAAATTATTTTCCATTTATGGACTCCTGGTCTCTGGGTCCTCTTCTAGTGGTCATAGACAACACTGTTGTGATGTGGTACCTGAAAAAGTAAGGGTTTACAACGTCAAACCCTCTTTACCTGCTGGCAATGATGGCCTGGGAGTTGGCTGTACAGCTTCCTCTAACTCTTCAAGCTTCTACATTCCGTTAGAGTAAAGCACAGTGACAGACTAAGCGGATCCTGGACAAACCCTCAAGAGTGGAAGCTCTGTGTAGAGGTATTCCAGGACTTGATCCAGATGTGGGGAGCACTTCAAGTAGAACTGTTTGCCTCCTTTCGAAACAGACAACTGAAAAAGAGATCTGTTCAAGATATCCTGGCAGCCATGGTGTAAGACAGATGCTGTGTCATTCCCATGGTTGGGAATGTTCCTGTATGCATTTCCATGCTTTCCAGTGATTCCCAAGCTACCCCTACTGAATCGGAAAGAATTCTGAAAGATAATTGTGGTACCCCCATTTTGGCTCAGGAAAAGATTGTTCACCCTTTTAATGGAATTGGCCAAGGGCAATTGCCACATTCTTTCTCTCATACTGGATCTACTCACACAGCATTAGGGGCAAATGGTACACCCCATTTTAGAGAAATTGCAACTGACAGTCCTGGATGCTTCTATTTTAATACCTTTTAGGTATTAAAAGGATGCAGCAAAACCTGCAACTAGAAAATCATTTTTTACAATTGGAGAAGGTCTTCTAGGTGGTACCTAGCCAATAACAGAGGATGTTATCTGTGTTTCACTGTTACAGTCATTACCTGTGGGTTATCCCTGCTGTGGTAGCCCTCGGCAGGCCCGAATACCAGAGTCAATGTTTTTGTGTGTCGGCTGCTGTCGCCTGTAGTTTGACATCAGGTTGTCAGTATTATAAAGCAAGGCAGCCGATGTCATTACATCACTCTTTCTTGTTGTGGAGCCCATAGCAGAAGCAGTTTGCACGAGTGCCAGTCGGTCGCTACCAAAAGTCAAACTTCAGCAGAAAACATCTAAAGCTAAGTACCCCATTGGGGACCCTTTTTTATTGCTCTAACCGATGTCCGAAAAAGTTAACAATTATCTTGCCTGTGGAAAGCAGATCCCACACAGAGACTTTCATTCCTACTGCATCAGTTGTTTAGGCCTAGACCACAACGTCCCTCGTTGCCGGTTCTGTGCCCTCTTTAATGCAAGAACCATTCGCCGTAGAGCTCTTTTTGTAGACAATTATTTTCGTATTCCGTCTTTCTAATTCTGATATGGCATCTGTCAGCCAACAATCCGCCGGTTTTCCAAAAAAAGTAAAGATAGAGACAGGCCACACAAGGCTAAGCCTTCTGATTATGCTACCGCTAAGCAAGTCGTCAGTTCTCCGGAATTCAGTGAGGTGCTTTTGCAGCCCCTGATGCCCAACTCACTTTGTACACAGGCCTCTGCTGAGACCCTTTCAGAGTCCGGTATGCCAGAGAAATCCACTTCGTCTTCCGAGCCTTTGGCTGTCTCTGCCTCGCTTTGGTTCAGAGCCGCGACGCAGGCACTGGCTTTTGAAGAGACTGTTCGCACTACTGATTCCAGACAAAAAATGTCTTCTCTTCCAACTACCATTACTTAGAGAATGATGGATTCTCTCAGGCCTCAAAGCCAGGCCACTCCTAGGAAATCTGCTTCTAGCCACCATCTTGCTACTGGTCCCCCACCCCAAACCCAAATGCTTAAAATGGCAGAGGATCTCATCTCCCTTATCTGAGGTACTCAAGCCCCACCCCAAAAAGGAAAAGGCTTCCTACTCCAGAAAGTTTGACAGACCAAGAGTCTGAGGAATCTGATTATTCTGCCTTTGAAGAGGAACAACAGCCCTTGACTGCTTATGAGAATTCAGATTGGAAGCATTTTCAGTGGGAATCTCAGGACTACCCACAGTCAAAGAAACCACTTAGAGAGTTTCTGGACCTGCCCCGCACAGACCCCTGACCATCCCTCCTATTCTAGAAGTGGTTGATGATGATTTCCTTGAATCCAGCTTAGCCCCTGATTCCCTGCCTCCTGCTCCAGCTAAACCTGACAGGTACTACAGAGTGCTGGATTCTCACAAACACTTGTACAGGAACCCTGCTGCAGACCCTGTGGTCATTACACAGGGACTCAAAGGAGCTAAGACTAGTTGTGCCAAGAATCCTCGTCCTTCTGACAAATACTCTAGAGCTCTGGGCAGATGTGGTAAGAAAGTATACACCTCTGCAACCTTAGCTATCAGAGCACTGAATTGTCCGTTCCATATGTTAAAATATCAACAACACGCCTTGGAACAAATAAAGCAGAAGATTGCTACCTCTCCTGATGGTGCCAACTCAAAAGTTCTGGCAGAATTACATCACTCTGCTGGTCAAGTGGTCAAGCACTCATTACAATGTGGATATGACACCCTAGAAGCCTCTAGCAGGGCAGCAGTTAAAGGATCTGTTATTAGAAGACATGCTTGGCTGAAGCAACAACCTCTTCCTGATCATGTCAAGTCTAAACTTATTGATGCACCCCTAGATAAGGAATGTCTGTTTGGTGAAAAAGCAGAAGAGGTGCTTAAAAAGATGGAAGACAAAGCAAAATCTATGCAAACAGTAAATGATTTCTTTCAAGTTCAACCGTCCGGATTCAGCAGAAACTTCCCCTCTAAGAATTGGGCCTTCCCTGCACCCAGCAGACAGGGCCAAAGTAAGCCCCACAGGGACAGGACATCCAGGCCCCTATCCCAGGGCCAGCAAAGAAGCAAACAATGGACCACTTCTGTCTCTAAGGCAGGGAGTTCTAAGCCAAGCTTCTATGGTAAGCACTCACAATGACTCCCCCTCCCCCCTTGCCCTCCTTTAACTCATCTAAAAACTAGGAGAAAGGCTCATCCTCTTCAAGGACAATTGGGCCTCTATAATTAAGGACCAATGGGTATTAAAAATAATTTCTCAGGGATACAGATTCTCCTTCATTGAACTCCCAATTCCAAGGGAGTACCCAGACCTCGCTCCAAACCAGTGGGCAGAGGCATTAAAACAGTTAAAAACACTAATATCCCAGGGGGCAATAGAACCTGTCCATCTGGATCAAACAAGAAAAGGTTTTTACTCCAGACTATTCCTTGTTCCCAGAAAAGAGGGCATTTGGTGCCCCATCCTGGATCTATCCAAACTGAACACCTCCTTGGTGGTCCCCAGATTCAAAATGCTAATCTTGCAGCAGCTCTTGCCTGTGCTCACACAAAATGCCTGGCTGGTGACACTAGACCTAAAAGATGCCTACCTCCACATCCCCATCCGGGAATCTTGCAGAAAATTCCTGCGCTTCAGAGCAGGCTATCAGCACTTTCAGAACTGCACTGCCCTTTGGCTTATCTACTGCTCCCAGAGTATTCACCAAATGCTTGGCCCCGGCTATAGCATTCTGCAGGCAGAGAAATATACAGATTTACCCTTACCTGGATGACTGCCTCATTCGGGCGAACAGAAAAGTTGCTTCAGGATCTTATCTTTGTCAAAAAACTCCTAACTTCCCTAGGGTTCACCATCAACAAAAAAAAAAAAATCTAAGCAAAACAGTTTTTAACTTAAGATCCAGAAGTTAACCCCATTCAGTGGTACAGAAAGCATAACTGCCAACTTGTCATGGCCTCCCTGGGGAAAGACCACTGAGACATTTAACCAAACAGATCAGCCTGACTACTTCACAGAAAACTAAAGAAAGCTGTATAGCTCCAGGAAGGGAACAGCCCTCCCTCTTCCAGTTCCCTTCCCTGGGAAGAAGGGATGAGTTGAATAGCAAGAGTAAGACCAACATCTTAGAGGAAGTGGGATTGCTGTGTAATCTTTGCATGTACAGGCCTGAAGTACCAGGAGCCTTTAACAAAGACCCCAGGAAGGGAGTTTTGGCAAGGATGAACTTCCCCAGATACACAAGGAAACCTATCAAATATGGAGAAATTATTCTCCCAACCTGAGGAAGGTTTTTGGAAGGGAGATGCAAAAGCAGCTTTTTCAAAAAAACAACTTGACCAACTTGAGCATACCACCTTCTTAGAAGAAGTGCAATTAAGCGTGGGAACTCAAACTCAGGAGGACGACAGCCTGGAAGATCCCTACACCTACAAGTCTGACATTGAAGGAATAGGGAACAAGAAGTTTAAGACCTAAAAGGGGGATGACTTATTCAAAGTGGGATAAAAAAGGCATTTTCAGAGTAACTGCTTGACTGACTACAGCTGGTGGACCTTTATACTCCCTACAAGGTGAAACAATGACAGAAGACTGCCTAGAAACCTTTTAGGGAACTAAGACCCAAACATACACACTTTTGGGCCACTGAAAATGCTAAAAATATATAGTTACATCCAAATGTTGAAATGCATCTACTGGAAAAATCTAGAGAAAGGCTTTCCATTACCTCAAGAAACCTTCTCAATTTAACTGTTATAGTAGGTTTCAGGAAAAAAGGACCAACATCAACCCAAGGTGGAGCAAGCTGTCATTTATGCAACAGGGACATCACTAGACAAAACAGAATGGATCCCAGAATAACCACAGGACTGAATATGAATCAATTAACCACTAAGCCACTGTGAATAATATAATGAGCTATAGAATCAGTGAGAGAGAGGTAAAAATGCAGAGCAATATCCCCAAGGAAAAAAAAAGGAACATAATCAGCACACCCTCTAAATATGCTGAACAGCAATCTCTGGAGTGCTCCACCCCATAACGTCATGGTCACTGATGCTGCCACTCCAATACAGGACTGGAAAGTTTGTTCTAAATGTCTTCTACATATTCTCGCTAACAAAAATAAGAGCTACTGAGGGAGTAAAGCCTGACATCAAAGCAGGGCTCTTGACAAACAAAAACGATATCAGTATGAAAAAGAGATGCACTCCCTTACAGTAAACAGAATCATATTACAGACCAAAAAAAAAAATAGAAAGTCAGTCATGGCCAACAAATGATTCCATGCTCAGAATGACCAAAATCATAGTCCTTAGATCCAAAGGATGCTAACTGTGTTTTTCTGTCAGCTGAGATGGGAAGGCCCTAAACATAAGACTCTTTGGGTTCTATGGCAAGACAGCTGATCTATGGCAGAAAAATGCAGGACTGACATTTAAGGTGGTGTATAATGCAAGGATGAACTGAAACGGACCCCTCCAAACTGCATCAAGACCCTACTACAAGTAGGAAATGGCATGCTAAAGAAGCTGGCACTATTTTTATCCATAACTGAGTCTGGGCCATGCTTATGTCCAAGCTGCCAGTCTCAGACATTGTGGGCCATCTAAAATAGAAAGAGCAGTTAGCAAGGGAAGTGTAAGCTCCAAACTTGAAAAGGCCATCCTATAAGTTGAAATAGTAGGACCAAAATAAAGGTGATAGTTCTTTCTGACTACAACTGTTGAACAACGGGCTCCCTCATGAGAAGCACACTTGAGAAATCCTAGGCAGGACAAATTCCTGCCAGTTAACCTACTGGATATGCTCAGTGGTTCCTTTCCTTTCGGGCATCAGTCACACTGGCCAATACCTGGACAGGATTTTGAGTGTGAGGGAACTTCAAAAAATAGCCCCACCCAATGGGCTTAATGCTCAACCAAAGACCTGAAAGGAACCACAGTGAAGATGCATAAAGGAAGGAAGGAAGCTAAAGTATCTCAGAAAGAGACACCTTTCCTGACTACTAGAATGGGGTGCCAAGGGTCCCTTAAAGGACCCTTTACATTACGGAAAATACTACAGTGAAGAATTCCGCAGCCCTCTTGTGCAGACAGATAAATAACAGACTGCATCTTTGGACTGAGAGTTACCATCATGTAATTTCACAGTGGTACTTGAGTCTCCCCCAGTGTAATTGTTTCTCCCGCAAAAATAAAAGGGCAGTATTTACCATGACCACATTTCCTTCTGTCTCTGCTTGTTCTTTTATTGTCCCAGCCTTTTTCAAGATTGCTCTACAGCATCCGCTTTAATTTCTGGGGTGTCTTAAAAATAAAACCTGTCTCCTCTCCCAGAAGATGGGAAATGTTGCTATCTGTTCATACACATTATTCTTTTAAGGTCTTCTGAGCCTGAATTATGTTGAATAACTAAAGCCCTTTCAAATCCTGTATTCAGCATTGTGTTGTCACTGTTCTGACAATAAAATTCTTTATTACCTGATGAGTTTACATTTTGTACCTCATTTACTCATAATATCCTTGCAAACTTCTTCTATGCACTTCAAGGGGGGGGGGGGGTACCCTGTCTCTAAGAACATTGTCTTCAATTTATTAATCACATCTGCCAAAACTGCTTTGTCTGAAATCATACGTGCAAGCCTAATATATTACCCTTAGATCAAGCCTTATTGCTTGGCCGACCAAATTTGCAGAAATTTACATGGCCGAGTTGTTATTCTTATTGCAAATTAGTAGCAGTCACAGAGTTCCCCACTGACACTAATACTCTCCAAGAAGGGCTGACAGAGAAAAATAACTGGAGTCAGAGCCCTGGACAAAACTAAATCCCAAGAAAAGCATATTAGTTTCCTTTGGGAAGTCATCCATCTCTGATAACTACCATATTAACAACACACCCTTGAGAGTCAACCCAGTAATTCAGTCTTTGAAACAAAGGTATGTTATTTAGGACCAAGGAGGTCATTGTTCCTCTGTATCTGGCACTCATCAGACCTAATCAGGCACGTCCAACAATGGGAACATCCACAGAGGTTCCTCACTAAAATAATACAATGCGTAAATAACACTTTTGATGCAGACTGCCTCAAAGTCCTTTCCCTGTATTTTGTCTCCTACAGGCTGTTGAGAGGCATTTTTGGACCTTACTCTGATGGACCTCCTGCATATTTGCAAAGCAAACAGCACTAGAATTGCCTAAAGACTTAAACCTTGCCTGTGACATAAATAGGAGCTGCTGCAGAGGCAGGTATGTATCACAGAGAACACCCCTTATCTGGAACAGGCTCTCCATCCATGTGAAGCAGAGGTTCTCCCTAACCCAATTCAAGTGTAACTTGGACAACTGGACGGGGAATTGGAAATTCACCTGTGGTTTGGCACCCATATCCAAACCAATGGCCTTAAGATTAATACCAAACTATATGGAAGCCAAACAGTCACTGTGTAAAGCTAATTGGACTGTTGCTTTCAGAAGAAAAACTTCAGAAGGAATGTCACAAGCTTTGATAGAGAAACTGAATGGAAAAAAAATGTTTAACATCAAAAATCTAAGCATCCAACGTCAGGAGGATATAGAGAGACAAAAAATATCAGAAATGGAAAACAGTTTGAAATATAACTATGGAAACTGAAATACTGGCAGATTAAAGATAATGTGAGATAAGATAAAGAAAAAATTGAAGAAAATTCAAATAAAGATATTGAGCATAATAGGAAGCCATTTTTTAAATACATAAGATGTGGGAGCAGAGAAATATGAATTGATAAACTGTGTATAAATTCTAAAATGTATTTTCAGACTTAATAGATTATAGATATATTTACAAAATCCTATGCAAATCAGCCTGTCTCTACAAACTGAGTGATAAATTGTCTTGTCATCCAGATAATCTTAGAAACTGAAATCAAATTAGATTATATTGATAAAGAACTATGCAAACTGGACCCAAAGAAAGCACAAGGAGGAAATGGAATTTATGACGACCTGAGATCACACTGGCATGATCTCATAGTACCAGTACATCTGTTATTTAAATATGGGACGATTCCTCAAGATTGGAGACATGCTGTTGCTAAACCTGTCTTTAAGGGATAGGGGAGTAGGGCAAACCCAGAGTCATACAGAGCCATAAGTTGACTTTCATGTTGTGGAAAAACAATGGAGAAGAACATTTTGGATAAACTGTTGTTAGAACTGGAAAGACTGGGACTTGAAACCGGGTCTATATTAGAAAAGCGAAAAGATGTTTACGCGAATATGTAAACGTCGAACCGTATAATGCGAAGTGGAAAGTCGAAAACCGTGAAAATGGAAATATCGAATTTCCATGGTTGGCCCGTCTGTGGATTAGCTGCATAAGGTAAGTGTTGGATAGTTACGGAGTTTAGGATAGGGTGCGGGTTAAGGTAAGTGCTTAGATAAGTAATGTATGTTAGATTTAGCGTAGGGTTAGAGGTAGAGTTTTGTTAAATGTACGTATGTAGGTTATTTATTTTGTTTGTGTATATTTTCTTAGGGGAAGTGTGCAGTAGTTACGGACCTTAGGGTTAGGAAGGGGTTAAGGATAGTGCATAGATAGTTTTGTTTGTGGGGTTTAGTAGTGTTGGAGGTAGGGTTTTGTTAAATGTACGTATGTGGATTATTTGTTTTGTTTGGGTGCACGTCTGTAGGGGACGTGTGCGGTAGTTACGGATCTTAGGGTTAGGGGGGGTTAAGGATAGTGCATAGTTAGTTGTGTATGTGGGGTTTAGTGTAAGGTTAGAAGTAGGGTTTTGTGCTTTACTTTAGGTTAGAAGTAGGGTTTGGTTAGTATATGTATGTGGTTTATTTATTTTATTTGGGTAGGTAGTATATAGTTAGTGGTGGGGTTGGCTGACTATGACAGTTTGAAATTTTTTTTTCGCTGTTTAGTGCGTTCAGGGTTTTCGCGGTATAGGGGTCGATGTTTTGGTATTCACGCATAGGGTTTTTCGCTTTCGTAATATAGACCCCTTGAAACCATATGTCAGCATGCGTATGACGATAATAGATCTATAACTACCTGTAACATAATGCTGTATAACAATATAACCACATCCATAAATGAAAAAGTGTGCTTTGATAAATTTACATAGACTTGACATCATCGTTTGATAGGGTCATACATAGAACGCCGATAAGTAAATTAAGACAGCAACATACACATGTACTGTTGATAAGATTGATAGCTGCATGGCTTACAAATAGGGTATTGCAAGTATCATACAGCAGTTGTACAGGTGAAATTCTAGGTTACAGTTAGGGTATCCCACAGGGTTATGTCCTAGGCCCATACTTGTTTACATTGTATCTTTCAGATCCATCTTTTTCATCTGGTGTGTTCTACAGTCAGTATGTAGATGACTTGAAAATGGGTAAACTGGTTACATGTTCATAAGTTCATAGGAGGTTACTAGCTATTGTGCATAAGGGACATAGGCGCTATACCAGGTGTGAATTTGCGATTCCCCATCCATTTATCCAAATTGTATTTGAAACGAGCCAGGGAAGGACTCAGAATATCTGAGACACTTATCTGTCTCTCCAGCATGTTTTGTTTGAGTCTCTTGATTACTTTTAGATCCCTAGATCAGGTGACCCTACTGCTGTTTGACTTGCGGATGTGTAGCAACTCCTTCAGGGCTGGATTTGCAAGTGCCTTGCAAGTCAGGCATAGGTCACCCCTTAATAGTTGGTAGGAGACAGAGTAAAGGGATAGGACTTTGTCTGCTTAGAACATGTAGTTTACACCCTGTATTTTCTTTATGAGGAACCTTTTAGGTTGCTTTAGCTGCTGTAAATGTCTAGTCAGGTGCATATCAAATGACACATTGCATTTGATTATTGGTCTTAATGAGGACAGAGGACAGCGGGACTATAATTTCCTTGGATCTGGATGCCATAACTTTACTTATAAGTTGTGTCACACAGAAGGACTGCCTCACCACTGTGGACACATGGCAGTCAAAGTTCAAGCTACTCAAACCAAAGAAAAGTGGAGACCGTAAATGCTGATAACTTCAAATAGAAAAAACAATCCAGGCACACTGGGAACGGCTGTAAATAAATTTATTGTAGTAAAATTTAATGCACAAGTGCTTTCACCCTTCCAAATGCTGGACTTTTTCAAGTGGATAAAACTAACTAAAAATCATTTGTTTAAATACCCTTAGCCTTCTAAAAGGCGCCAAATATTTTTAAAGGTACATACCCTCACCTTGGTTAGAACATCAACAGAAGCTATTAAACACAGTTCATTGTGTATATAGCACGTATTAAAATCCAACATCTCAGTTTAAAATAAAATACAGTACAGTGCTAATAAAACAGAACAATAGTCAGAGCAACATTGAAAACCAAACACCTATACTACTTCATTAACCTATTAGAATAGAACTATAGTTTCTTTGCTTTTTTGACCAAGTATGGTTTAATTGATATATGATCATTTAGACCCAGGGGGTTGGTTGCATTCAGTTTTATTTGTCAGTATGTTTCCCTACAACTTAACCAGTTTTACCTTTAAAAATATTTGGCGCCTTTTAGAAGGCTAAGGGTATTTAAACAAATGATTTTTAGTTAATTTTATCCACTTGAAAAAGCCCAGCATTTGACAATGTGAAAGCGCTTGTGCATTAAATTTTACTACAATAAATTTATTTACAGCCATTCCCAGTGTGCCTGGATCATTTTTTTTCTATTTAAAGTTCAAGCTACTGTTTGTCTCTGTACCTAGATCTGTCACCTCTTATTCCACTGTTAGGGGTGTGCTACTGATGTTGCAATTTGCAGGGGTATTTGACTTCCCAAAGGGTATGATGATGCATTTTTTTTTGCATTTAGTTTTAGGCCATGGTTCTGGCACCAATCGTTTGTCTGATCTAGACCTTCTTGAAGGATATCTACAGTCATCGGCAGACTTTGTCATCCAGAGGCCTTTCATATTAGCCTCGACTTTAGAAAAGTATATTCCAAACAGGAGTGATTCCAGCAATGAGCCCTGTGGCACACTGATAGCAGCTGTCCTCTTGCTGGATCTGGATTCACCCACTTTAACCATGTGTCCTGTCTGTGAGCCAGTTGGCTATCCATGTGATAATGTAGGGATTTATGCCCAGTTTTTTTAGTTTATTTATAATACCTGAGTGGGGAATTGTGTCATATACCTTGGCCAGGACAAGGTAGGTGGTATGTACTGTTTCACCTTATCCATGGCCTTAGGACTTTCTCAAAGAAATCCACCAGATTTAGTAGGCATGACCTGCCCTTGACAAAGCTGAAGTGGTTTGAGTCGAGTGTTTGGAGGTTTCTTATGTCATTATTTATCAGGTCTGTGATTATTCATTCCATGGCCTTGCATATAAGACTAGTCAAACTTATTGGTCTGTAATTTCCCGGGTCAGTTGATGGTCCCCCTTTATGCAGAGGGATGACTGCTGCTGTAGTTCACTCTGTCGGATCAAAGCCAGGCCAGAGGCTGTGGTTAGAGATCCTAATGTGCCTGATAAATCCAGATCTAAGCTGTTTAAGAGGCAACCAGGTATATCATCAGGCCCCATTGGGGTTATGCTTTTAGATTTAGAAATCACAGTGGCATCCTGTTCTGTGGTGATAATTGGCACTGGAGTGGTGGAAAGTATTTCTTGGGGGAGAACTTGGGATGATGGGGAGCTGAAATATGAGCTGAGTTTGTCTGCCAGCATATTTGCTGTATCTTATGGCTGAGTGTAGGTGATGTCATATATAAATAATTCTGCACATTGTTGGGTGTTGCCCTTATGATTGCAGACATAACTGAAAAATGCCTTATGGTTATCCTTAGCTTTGGAAGCTATTTTACCTCAAAGTCTGCTTTCAGAGGCATGACTAGTTAGCTGATTTACTTAATAGATTGAGGGACATTTTGCTGCATTGTGCACATTCACTCTTACTTCTCAACAGGATTTTCTTTCTTTTGTTGTACAACCTATTAATACCAGGCGTCCACCAGAGTGGCTTGGTTTTGTAGTTTGACCTGTATATATTTCTAACTGGTACTTCCATTTCTATGCAGTTTATGTGGTTGTGCAGGGCTTTTGTGTACTCCTTTGCATCGTGTTCTGTTTTTTCTGCATTTGGGCGAGCTTGGAAACTAGCTATGCCATCCCTTAGTAGGGAGTAAGAAGTTCTTAGAAGTTTTAGTCGCTTACGTGGGGTGACTAGTTTTACCATTATTTCAAGGGAGACCACATTGTTATCTGATATTACAAGGGCATTACATTTGGGCGGGGCAGCAGCTCTCTTCCAGATTTGTGAGTACCAGATTTAGGGGGTTCCTATCACTTCGTCGACAGTTCATTTCACTGACAGTTCATTTCATCGACAGTTCATTTCATCGACAAGCATTTGCCCCCTTCCCCAATGTTGTGCGACCCTGGAGTTGATCTATATAGTTAGGGGTGTGTGGGGGGCACAGCCCCCCACATTGGGGGGTGTGGGGGGTGAAGCCCCCCCACCTAAAATGCTTGTCGATGAAATGAACTGTCGACGAAATGAACTGTCAGTGAAATGAACTGTCGACGAAGTGATAGGAACCCGATTTAGGTTATTTGTTCCCCTAGTGGGGGCACTTAGTAACTGCTCCAGGGCACTTAAATTTACAAAGTCAAGAAATCTTTGGGCCTGCATTTTTCTGGTTGTGTATGCTTCCCAATTAATGGAGGAGTAGTTAAAAACACCCATTAGTATGGTATTGGGCTGCATGTAACTTCATATATGACGTATGGGTTTCCTGGTTTGTGGTGGGGTACCTGTAGCTAATAAGAATATGTTAATCTATTTTTCCTATGGTTAGTTAGACATAGAGTAAGTCAAGCATGTCATATTGTTTGACAAGCCTTGAAGTGTGCTTATTCTTTATGTAGATAGATGCACCTCCGCCTTTTGCTCAGTCATTTTCAGTGGGTGGTCAGAACATATGAAAGGGATTATAGTCATGCAGTACTGGAGTGTTTTCCATGGCTTTGAACCATGTTTCAGTAACTGCACAATTGTCCGCATTCTCCAGGGTGACGAGAGCTTCCAGGGAGTGCAGTTTCTTATTGACACTCCTAGCATTGAGCAGTAACACCTTTAGCTTGTCCTGAGTAGCTTTTGTTGTGTTGGAAGGTTTGTCTTTTTGAGATTGCCTAAAAAAGGCACCATAGGGATAGGATAGCCGAAACCCTAAAGGTGACCAGTGAAGACCATCCCCCGCAAAGTAGCGTGGCCTGTCAACCACGTTCTCCCAGGCTGACAAGTGTTGGACCCCTTTGGAATGGCACGTTCTTCCAGGCTGACAAGTGTTGGACCCCTTTGGAATGACACCAGTAGCTAAGCCAACTGTTAGTCTGTCATTTTCTGCTGGTATTGTAGCATGATCCTTGGAAATAGTAGAATGCTGCTCAGTGCTAGACTAATACCTGCTTGTGACACATATCTCTCTTCATATAATCCAAGGAGGTACGTCTCAGATCAGTCACACCCCCATGGACTCCGAGTCATACTGGTACTTAGTGGTAAGTGACCTGAGTATTTGCATAATTGGTGTATTTTGGACACTGATAGGCAGCTAACTGTAACCTTCTCCTTATCCAGCCTAGTAAGAGGTACATCACTGTGTCTCACAATAGAGGCTTTTATGACCAAAGTGTTGGGCTGTAGAGTGTTTCATCTTATAGGCTTGGTAGTTGAGACACAATGAGATGTGGCTTTGTGTGTTGTGATGGGAATTATCTTGTTTGTGTGCATGTTTAGTTTCTGAGGACTGCACTTGAAAGGCCTTTGAGGTTTGGGTAAGTTGCATGAGAGCACCTCTGCATAAGTGGGTCTATGTGGGTGGTCCTTTGTGGGTGCAGTGAGTGTGTGTGAGTCGATGACAACCTGTTTGTTGCTTTTTTGTGTCTATATGTGAGAGCCTAGCCTCCAGTGTCAGTGTGTAACTACATCTCTCACATACTATATTTGTCTGTTTGAGAATGAAGTGGTTGTCAGTGTACATAAGGCAACTGCTACACTGCCTCAACATGCCCATGTCCACCAAGCTGTAGGCAGAGGTAGCAGGAAAGTGACATCCATGGTTGTAGGTCCTAATGTGTACTTGCAAGGGAAAGGAGTAGAGGGTGTTTGTAACTGGATGTAGGAAGGGTCCTTACTTGGTGTTATCTGCAGCTAACCTAACCATTGAGGTTGTCCAGAACAGTGGTAGTCCTGGATGCTATAATAAGGTAAGGTAGACCTAAATAGTACTAACTAAATGCAGAAATGCTGCTCACCCCACAGAATAGTTGCCCAGTGTGTGAATTGGGACTTGGGTGAAGTTTCCAGGTGATTTTTATAGGGAAATTTCAACATTTGGTAATTGTGTATATACAAGGCACCAGTAACTGCCACTGCACAAAGAGCAGCTTTGCACAAATGCAAGGTTTATATATGATTAGAAAAAAATAAGTTTTACACTATGCCCAAAGGCCAATCAGATAAGCACAGAATGTACTTTCCACCAGCAATTCTCAAACAGGTGACATCAGCCCTCTCTTGCCACAAGGAACCACAAACAGATGCCTAATACTGAGAAACTCTAGATAGAGTGTATTTCAGTGGAGAACAGCAGCCCTTACAACAGTTTGAAAATGCAGCTTTAAACTTTAAAGAATTGCAAACCCCCCCCCCCCAACAAATAGCACAGTAAACTTTCATAGTGTAATGAAAATAAGCAGTGTTTCTAGATGTTTTTATTTCTGCAGGATACTGGCACAGCGAGTAGCTCTGTGAAAATGTGCTGAATTTATACTAGAACTGAAAATGCAGAAAACTGACTACTGAGCCCTCTGGCCAATAAAACAACTACACTTAGAGCCCTTTTGTGTGCTTCATAACTCGGCCCAGGAAGACACCTACTGAACCTAGATGAAAATTCCCAGTCCTCCTCGTGTAAAAGCAAAGTAAAAGAGTAAAAAAATAAAACAAAAAAACAATAAGCAGGCTAACGAACGACCGCATTGTAAAACAAGCAAACAGATACCAAAACAAACAAACGGTCGTAAGACGTATGGCTGTAAAATCATATATTTTATTCTTCACAACTAGGTAAGCGCTTTCACCACCACCTGGTGGCTTCCTCAAACTATATACAACAACATTACATTAAATATATTACTAACTACTCATATTATTTGCTCCCATTAAGCGATCAAGTCAAATTATTTCCACCTTTCGCTTTGAATTTCAAAATCTCATTCCCTAGTATACTATGTACATGTCACTGACGTCATGCAACAAGCACAAGAGGTAGCTTAAAGGGGAAACTATACATAAAATGACACTCACTGACATGCGCATAGTATGTTGCTCTGTACGGTCTGAAGAAGCCACTGGGATGGTGGTGAAAGCACCTACCTAGTTGTGAAGAATAAAATATATGATTTTACAGCCGTACATCTTACGACCATTTATTTGTTAAAGTAAAAGAGTGTCTGGACTGAAATCCTACCAGAAACAAACTTAAACTTACGGGAAAGGCAAAAAGTAATTCAAGATAACATCAGGGTACTTTAAACAGCTTATAAAAGTATGATTATTCCAATAAAAGTACTTTGCTTTTTAGAAATGAACCAAGAGCCATTCATTATGTAGACTGCCACCTTAGGTCTGATTTCCAGAGATTTTTCTTTTGACCAGTGAAAGTCCTTTCTTGGTAGACATTTTTTGGTTTATCATATTTCCCCAAGTTTTCCTAAATTTCTGATTATGCTACCACAAGCTGATATATTACTTAATATGATAATGTGGACATGCAAATAGTTCCAGAATGGCCTGTCAAAAGCCAAATTGGGTAAAGTCTTCCCAAATGAATCAAAATGAGACTAAATTTGATTAGCACAGGATAAAGGGGCTTCACCCTATATACCCTCAAATTTATTGAACAGCAAGATCACTGCACCTCTAGGCATAGGCAACGTTCTCACTGAAGCTACTTTATTTGAGGATTCTGTTTGTTGAGCCAGCTGTGCTTTAGGTTTATAGGTGTGTACTAGGCTAATGGCCCTGGAGCCTTTACAAGCCTAGCCCGTAGGATTACCCTGGCAACATGCACCCGACCTTAGTTTCCAGTGCCTCTGTCGAGTAGAGCCACTGGAGTGAAACCCCAGGGTGAATTTTCTGTTTCCCATCCACTCATCAAGATTTCTCTTGAAGAGGGCCAGTGAAGTGCTCTGTTTGACATATGGGAAGTCTATTCCATAGCATGGGCAGTCTCTGGGTTATGAACCTGTCCCTCCAGCACATTCTGGTGATTGTGGTAATGAGGTTGAGGTCTCTGGAGCATGTGGTGCATTTCTAACAGGGCTGGGTCAGACATGGCTTTATAAGTCAAGCAGAGATCGCCTCTAAGTAAGCGATATGAGATAGAGAATAGTTGGTGTTTTTTAATCTGTCCATATAGGACAAGTGTTTAAGGCCTAGCATCCTCTTTGTGAGGTACTTTTACGGCCTCTCCAGTTGTTGCAGATGTCTAGTGAGATACATGCCAAATGGGGCATTGTACTTGATGATTGGCCTAATGAGGGAAGAGTAGAGGGAGACAATGACCTCTTTCTTTTTGGATGCAAAACCCTTAGTAATGACGTGCCACATAGAAGGACTTTCTGACCACAATGGCAGTGTGGTGGTCAAAAGAGAGGTTGCTGTCAACCTGTGTTCCCAGATCTCTTATAACGCCTTCTGTGCTCAGTGGACTATCAGCGATGTGGTAGTTCATGGGAACTGACTTTTTTTCCAAAGAGGTTGACACATTTTTTGGCATTGAGCTTAAGGCCATGGTTCTGACACCAGTCGTTGGTCTCAGTGAGGCCTTTTTGTAGGATGTCAACATCACTTGGGGAGTTAATAATGGCTCCCAACTTGCAATTGTCTGCGAACTTTATCAGCCAGAGTCCCTTCATGTTAGACTGGACTTCTGAGAAGTAGATACCAAACAGTAGAGGACCCAGGACTGATCTCCACTCATGAATGGTCGGCAGTCTGACTTGGAGTCAGCTACTTTCACACTGTGGGTTCTGTTTGTGAGCCAGTTTGCAACCCACCTAGTGATATAGGGGTTGATGCTTAGCTTAGTGAGTTTTTCTATGATTCCTGAGTGGGGAATGGTATCAAAATCCTTGGCCAGATCAAGGTAGGCTGTATGAACCACCTTGTCTTCATCCACAGCTCTGGTGACTGACTCAATGAAGTCTACCAAGTTGAGCAGTCATGATCTACCCTTCACAAAACCAAACTGTGTGGGATCCAGAGTTTGGAGATTCCCTATATCCTTGGTTATTAGGTCCATGATGATGCATTCCATAGCTTTGCATATCAGACTTGTCAGGCTAATGGGGCGATAGTTCCCAGGGTCTATAGTCATGCCTCCTTTGTGGAGAGGGATGACTGTAGCAGTGCGTCATTCAGTAGGGACAAAGCCTGAGGTGAGGCTGTGATTAAACAGGGCACACAGATGGGCTGCCAGTTCACTTTGTAGTTCATGTAGAACACAGCCAGGGATATTGTCAGGTCCCATAGAAGCTGTATTCTTGGCCTCGGATAGTGCTGCTTTAACCTGTGCTGCAGTAATACTGGGTGGCTGGCAATCTACTGGTATTGTGATTGGTCCTTTGGGGGGGGGGGGTTGGCACTGAATCTGTCGGCCAGTATATTGGCAATATCTGTTCGCTCGGTATAGGAGGTACTGTTGTGCAGTAGCTCAGAGCAAATCTGGTATTGCCGTGGAGGTTCTTTTCATAACTGTAGAAAGCCTTGTGGTTGTCTTTACTATCTGCTGCAATTCTGTTTTTATAGCTAGCTTTAGAGGATTTGATGAGGAATCTCAACTTTTGTTGAGGCTGATAAGGGAATTTTTCCAGTCTTGGGACTTCACCTTATTCTGCATCAGTTTCCTCTTTCTGTTGTAGAGTTTGTTTATGGCAGGGGACCACCAGATTGGCTTCCTTTTTTTGGAGGAGAGTGTCTTGGTTCTGTTGGGTATGGCGAGCTCCATGCATTTGTGTACATGTTTGTACAGTGCATTGGTGTATGATGCGGCGGTCATGCAACTATTCTCCATTTACATGGGTGCCGGGAAGTCAGCCACCTCTGTTCTTAGGAGCCCAAAGTTAGCTTTGGAGAAGTTTTTCATGGTGGTTACCTTTGCAGGGGGGTGGGGGGGGGTGGGAGCATGGGAGCAATGTGGGTTTCCAAGGTGATTAGTTTGTGGTCGGATCTAACCAGGGAGGAGTTGACTATTGGTGTAGAGCAATGGTCGCCCATGTTAGTAATGACCAGGTCAGAGATGTTGCTACCTCTAGTGGTGGTAAGAACGAGCTGGTCCAGGGCATTGGAATTAATGAATTCCAGGAAACGTTGGGCAAGTGTATTGATACTTGAGTACTTTTTCCAGTTAATGGAGGGGTAGTTGACGTCTCCCAGTATGAGTGTGTTAGGTTGGACACTAATATTCTCCGGGTTGCTTAGGAACATGGAGTGAGTGTCTTGGGACATGGTTGGGGACATATAACAGGCTACGACCTGAATCGCTGTCTTACGCAATGTTAGCTGCACCTGCAGTATCTCTGATGCATTATGTTGGGCTGCCAGTCTGGAGGTGTGCACATCTTTTATGAATATGGAAACACCACCACCTTTGGAGCTACAGTCCAGGTTCTGGGGCCGAAAGGTGTGGAATGAGTTATAGCACGGTAGTGCAGGGGGGCTTTCTGCTGCCTTGAACCAGGTCTCTGTTACAGCACAAATGTCGATGTTCTCCATTTTAAGGAGTGCTTCGACTGAGTGCATTTTGAGATTTAGACTTCTAGCGTTGAGAAGCAAGACCCGCAGATTGCATTTTGTTTGTAGCTGTTACGGTGGTAATTTGGTCTTTTTGAACACCGCCTAAAAAGGCACTGTAGGGATGGCAAGAGCCTTGGCCAGTGTCTGGAAGCCCAGGGGTGACAGATGCAGGCCATCTCTGGCAAAGCATCGAGGTCTGCCAATCATGTCATCCCAGGCAGGCAGACAGATACTGGATCCCTTTAGAATGACACCAGAAACTTTAATGTGCAGTTAACCCTTAACAGAACTGTCTGACTCCCTGTATCGACAGGGACAGCTCTAAAGAAGATAGGCTAACTTTGTAATTTATCTGCCATAGTCCAGTGTCCATGGCCATCTCATTTTATCAGATATGCTTAATATCCTTCTTTTCCTATATGGATTTCTTTTTGATTAAGGTTTCTGTTACCACAGAGGATTAATTAAGCCCCTGAGCTGTAACGAGTTGCGTGTGTACTGTAGACAAAGGTAATAGAATTGACTCCTTCTACCTCCATTTATAGACTGTGTGACTGAGCAAATCTTTTGACCAGGCAATGCTCTTGGTTTGTTCCTGAAAAGGGACATTTTTGTGTGGTTAAAATTTGTACATTAAGATAAAAGATGCTTCCGGATTCCCACTTTGTGTGTGTGTTTTCTGTTTTTTTTTTTTTTCTTGTTTTTGAAGATCCTGGCAAGATTCAATAAATCACATAGTACAAACTCTAGCCTGGCTAAGATTCTGGTAAGAGAAATTCAGTGGATCGGTAAGTATTCTACTTTCATGTAGATTACAATGTCACAGCCATCTTTTATTTGTTGGTAGTTTGCTACCAGAACATACACGACTTGATGAAAGTATATTTTGCAATTTTTATTGGCACTTGTACTTTCTTTTAAAATCTGGTGTTAAAATGTGTGTTTGTCTTTTAGGGGTAACCTCTCAGCATATTTTTCAGAGTTTTTTTCGTAATTGCCAAGTGATCAGTAGAAGTTTGGAAAGCAAAACTCAGAATATAAAAGAGATTTTATATACTTTTACCACCTCAAAATGTTTTCCCTTTAATTGGAATGCATTGGAATCCAAGCTTTCCACATTTAAGTTTTTGGCACGGACACTGTCATTCATCATTGCTTAAGTATGAGCACAAGTAGTCATGACTGGTTAATAATCATGACATGCTATTTATTTTCTGAGACTAGCCCTAATTTGCAAAATAAAGACATGTTCATTAGGTGTAAACTTATAAGTTTGTTCTTCTGATACAGCATCATTTTCAAACTGTTTCACACAGGAGGAAGTAAGTGCTGTAGGAGTAAAGTGGAAGGTGAAGTGGGGTGATGTATAACATCAAAAGAGCCATACAACAGCCATACAACAAAAGCACTGGTACCTTACAGTGAATGATGAAGGCATTTGCTTCCTTCTGCCATTTTTTAAGTTATAATATTAGAATGTAATGCAAATTTCAGAATTAGTGCTGTTTTATGACTTTTTAATGAAATGAAGGAAAAATCTAAGAATTCCATGAAAAGCATAACCAGATAGATTATTACAGTTTGGTGTCCCATAACGAGATGGTAGTTTTATAAAAGTAAATGCTCATATAGACTGAATTTCAACTAGCGCTGACTCTGAAATTTCAGGTTTTAGAATCGCTGCTTTTCATTTCCTGTTTGACCCTTTCATACTGCTTTATATTTCATTTGCTATCTCCTAGGTGTTAACAATAGTTTCAGTTAAGGCTGGATCATAAGGAGTATTATGAAGACTTGCTTCAAACCTTCAGGGAGGTATCTGTTTTTTTTTTTTTTTTTGCCTTAGCTAATTGGGATGGCTTATGTGTGGGCAGGTTAGTCTCTCCTGGCTGCTGCAGTGATATTTACCCATCTCTTCTTCCTCAAATGGAGCCTAATACACGACATGGTGTTCTTAGCCGCTTTGTGTTTGCTAGAACTTAAGTGCACTTGAATTAAATTGCAGCTCATGAATACGAGGAGAATGTCAGCATGTAGAAAGAAAATAAAGCTAGTAGGTCAGGTTCTTCAGTCACAACTATCAACAATAAGCAGTCAGGAACCTGGAACTGCTGGATAATCATACACTAACTCAAAGAAAGGGCACTAAGAAGGGACAAGGGGGATCATGGGTGAGGAACAATTTTCAAAGGCAAATATAAGACCACAATACAGAAGATTAGTTTTTTTTACAATTTGATTTAACTGAAAATTAAAGTCTGCAAAAATCTTTGCTGATAGGAGATAGCTTTACTTATTGTTTATGATACTCACTGACATTAACACAGCACATATGAGGAAGTAGAAGTACTTTGGAATCCTATTCTGTCAGCATCAGATGGTAACTGAAGTATAATGCTTTCAGTTTATTTATTACATAAATTGTAACAAAACTGCCAGTATGTGAATGTTATTTTTAATCAGTCTTTTTCACCACAATAGTATTTTCTGAGGTGTGTGTGTGTGTGTGTGTGTGTGTGTGTATATATAATATAATATATATATATATATGAGTATATATATATATGAGTATATACACACACACACACACACACACACACACACACACACACACACACATATGCATGCATCAATTCATCAGATACATAAATGCCAGAACAAATTCTAGGTTTACTGCTCAGACATATGCACTACATCTCAAAGGCATGTGTACTACAAAGGACATTTCCGATTTCCATGTTTCACACTCTTTGTATAAGATTGTCAGTGTGTGATCCCAGGCCTTGACATTCATATAGATAGGCTAGTTTTTCTCCTTCAGCTCACCAGTTCTAGACAGCTTCTGTTTCTTTGGCAATTATTTCTGTGTGCTCTCTTGTCATTTAAGAGTTCAGTATCTGCTGCTGTGAAAAGAAATGGGATGGGTTGGGCCACTGTAGTTGGTCTTTGACCCTTGTTGTTGCCCATGAGCAGTGAAGGATAACTTTTGACAAGCCATGTCAGATGTGACAGGCAATCTAGTTGGGTTGAGTGGAAATGTTCTTTGCAAGTTTGAAGCCAGAGTTTGGGGCATTTTTTCAGGCGTTCAGTGCATTTAAATTGACACCTGACTCAAGCATGTTTTTCATTTCAGAAACTATATGTCTGCATTTCATAAGACAAAGGAAGTTTGTTAGGGGGATGGGAGAACAGTCTGGAACATTTTATAAGTAAGCACTTCACACTTTAAGCATTTTCTGTAAGTCACTGAATGTAATACACTATATTCAGGTTAAAGCACTGATCTGATGATATTAGTGTATGATTACAAGATTCTGTAATATGATATTGTCACTCAAGAACATTTTTTTTTACCTGTTTGTATTTTTTTCTTTTGAGAATCTGATCTGGAAATGAATACTGCCTTGAATCTACTTAAAATGTGTAACCAAATCTGAAAGGGTGATCAGATAGTGCTTATACAAGTACAACAGAATATGTCAGCTGCTAAGGATTATGCGTATTTGTCCTGAGTATAATATCTTCACTACTTTATGGAGTGAGTAGTTGCAGTGGTGTTTGTTAATGCTTTGCTTAATGGGATATGCCTTCTGTTTAATAAAATGTAGCTAGTATAGTATATCCATATTATAATCCTCAACTGAATTGTACTGTTACTCTTGGCACCATACTTCTAATGTAGTCTTTGAGCCTTAAAGAGGCCAGAGAGAAAAAGGAGCAGCTTCACTTACTGCATATGGCAGTGGACTTTTTAACCTCCTTGCTTTCTTCTTATTAGGAGGGTTATGTGTTCTTAGATGTGATGTAGAAAATGGTCATAGTGCTGACTGATGAGAGTTTTTCTTGTTGGCAGGTTAAGGAGTTTCTTTATAGCCTGCTAAACAACATTTCCTGAGTTATCTTAATACTGTTTATGGCATACTTGGGCAATCCAGATGTTGGTCTGGACTGTCATTTTTGTGATACACTAAATACAGTAAATGACTTGGGGAAAGGTGCCACCACTCAGTTTCTGTTGTTATGTGAAAAGAGTTTTGAAATGTTTAAAAAATAAATACAGTTCTTGGAATTTAGTCAGTATATTCAGGCTTTCCCCCTTGATTTGCAAACTACTATTTGACCCATTGTATGCATTGTCATTACTGGAAATAGATTTGTGTGTCTCCCTTATATTTCACTCTGTCTGTTCAAATCAGCTAATGAGAAATAGAGTCAGTAGTTCATTTTCTTGTATTTAATCTAGTTGCCTTATTCCTGCACCTTCATGATTAACACCTGTTACTATTCCAGCAGACCAGCTAAGATGTTTGTTACATTTGTACTGCAAAGATGGGAAAATATGTGTCCTATAGTCTGTAAGTTACTCAGATGAAGGACTACATTTTTGCAGTTACATAGATTTTCAATGGTGAGATGTGCATAACTGCCGTTTTCTTTGCACAGAACAGATAAAGATTCCGCTGGGACCAGCATCCTTACTGCTTGAAGGAAAATTTAGGCAAAGGAAGTAATATTGCATAACAGAATAAAAGGTACAGATTTAACACTGAAGATCAAAAGTAGCTGACTTTTTAACTTCATTAATGCACTCTAGGCTGGGTAGAATTGTGAAATAAGGAATTTACAGAGTCTTTGAGCACTTATCTTTGATGTGATATGCTCTGCTACAGGAGATGCAGTATTTGCTGGCAATTAAAATCTTGTGTCATGTGATTTCTAATATAGCCTGGCCTCGTCACACTGTGAATGCAGTCACTCACACTTCTATAATACTGAAATAGTCGACATACCACAACATTTGTAAGCATTGAATTGGTTGGGCCTTACTTCTTATTCTGCTTAGCTAATGTAAGTTAAACAGCAGATGTGTACATGATTACATTTTGGAAATCATTGCTTTCTGGCAGTAGACTTTATGTGGCTCCCTGCACTGCCCTTGTTGGAACAGATCAAGGCATTCTTTTTGTGTAATCCTTTTCCTGCCCTATTTTATGTTCTAGGTTTAGGCATGCTTAGTTTATTACCCTGAAATATTCTTTACTTACACCTCTTTCCTTTTGAATGATAGCTGTGGCTTGTTGTTTACTTGCAGCTTTTTTCGTCCATTTCCCTGCTCAAGCATTGTCCATTAAAGGTGTTTCATTGCTTTATCATTTTGCTTTTCAGCAAGCTATGATTTGATAAACCTATTTTTGTCAGATTGGGCCTTGACTGACATGTTTTATAAGTGAAGATTTTGTGACACAGAGTTAGTTACACTAGTTGTAGAGGTACAGCGGGTAAAGCCCTCTTTATGCAGAAGGTATGCAGGCTTGTTCCCATGTAAAAAGCAAATGTAGTCAGTTTGAAAATGTTTGATTAACTAGGCTTGTTGGAATTTGCTTTACTTTAAAGTCAATGAGTGATGTACCATAACATTGAAATGGATATTTATATCCTTTTATTTGTATATTTTGTCTGTTATAATGCTGAGTACATTTAAGACTTATTCTGAAATGTAAGAATTACTGATGTTTAACATAATTTCAGTGATTCCTGAATACAACAGTGCTTATAATGTAACCTTTGCCTTTCTTGTATTAAATAAAATGAATAAAGCTGAGGTACCTATAGGTGATTTACATTTTAGCACCTGACATGGCAAGCATGCAGTCCAGGATCATTAGAATACAGAAAGACATTAGAATTGTATGTTAGCCACGTCTGAATCTTTGACAGGAGTTCTGTCACCTTGCTTTCAGCATGTGGTTGTGTAGTACATATATGTGTCTGATACACAGACCAGGAAATCTTGCTGCAGTTAGAATATGGGCAATTTTTTTTTTATTTGAAAGAGACTGTTTTAAATGAAGTTATTTGACTGTTTTTTTTATTCGGTATATAATTCTTCCACCAGACTGGAAAACACATAGTACATCCATGCATGTGTATGGTACGGGGTGTCAACACCAACGTGTGTTAATATTGGACTTTTGTCTGCATGTTTTTATGTAATTTGATTTGTTTACATTTTTTTTGCCTTTGTAACTTATTTTTTTTTTCCAGGTTTTCCTTGTTTAAAAAAATAAATGTGTGTGTGTGTGTGTGTGTGTGTGTGTATACATATATATATATATATATATATATATATATATATATATAGTTTCACTTCATATCATCGAAATTCAAATAATCGAGACCAAATCGTCGAAAACTAATTTCTTCGAAAACTCATATCATCGAATCTCAAATCATTGAAAACTATAAAGCAACTAGAAATAACATCCCAGACACTGTTTACTATGTTTATGCAGGGGGGCAAGCCCCGCTGCACCCCCCCCCGTACTTAAATATACTAACTCCAAGGTCGCACTACACTGGGCGTTAGGAAATTACCTTTTTCCCCCACTGTAGTGCACTCTGACACAAGCATCCTCCATAAGGGTCTCACAGAGACGGATAACTGGTGCCAGAGCCATGGCCTAAAGCTGAATGCCAAAAAGTGCATAGTCATCCCCTTTGGGAAAAAACAAAGTGCCCACAAATTACCACATAGGTGGTAATCCATTAAGTACGGAAGAAGTAATTAGGGACTTTGGGACCCAAGTAGATAGTAATCTCTCCTTTGACAATCACGTTGCCACAGTGGTTAGAAAGACCTTCTATATAGCCCACCTTATCACGAAAGGGTTCACATCTAGATCAAGAGAGGTCATTGTGCCCCACTACTAATCACTCATCAGGCCCATAATTGAATACAATGCCCCATTTGGGATGTACCTTACCCGACACCTGCAGCAACTGGAAAGACCCTAAAAGTACCTCACCAAGAGGATCAAGGGACTCAAACAGATGCCCTATGCAGTTTGGCTAAAGAAACTCCAGCTCTACTCAGTTGCTTACCGCCTACTCAGAGGCGATCTGTGCCTGACGTATAAAGCCATGTCCAACCTAGAGTTAATGGACATGCTCCACCTCAGGAAATCTAAATCCCTTAGAGCTACACACTCCAGGGACTTAAACCTCAGCACAGAAATAAATAGGGCATGCTGGAGGGACAGATTCATATCCCAGAGGCTCCCCTCACTCTGGAACAAAATCCCAATCCATGTTTGGCAGAGCCCCTCACTGACCCTCTTCAAGAGAAATCTTGACAAGTAGATGGGAGATCGTAAGTTTACCCCTGGGACCTCTTCTGTGTCCCTGCTAGACAGAGGCACAGTAAACTAACCTTAAAAGGGCTATCTTCTGTGACCTACTATACAGAGGCACAGTCTACTAATCTAAAAGGGTGGCGAAAGCCAAACACACTCTGGCTAGAATGCCCTAGGGCAGATAGCCTAGTATCAACCTATGAACCTATGGTAGACTGTATAATCATTACTGGTCTTCTTGTTATATTTCCTAGTCTTTTTCCTGTGACAGCTTTGTTTATATTGCTCTGCATGAAGTGTATTAACTTAGATTGTTTTCTTATTTGTTAGGCTAGTTCACAATTCTTTTTGACAACACTCCCATCATGTTGATTGTCTTACATTTTTTAGTTCACTTATCTAGGAGGGCAGGTTGGAAAAAATGGTCTGATAAACAGAATAGTATATAGAGAGCGTAGTGCCTGTAGAAAAACAGGTGTAATAAAACAGTTAATAGTAACTAGTGTTTCTAATATATTCCATGGTTAAGGAAAGGGTGGAAACTGAGTAAACGTCATTAATACCAGTGTAATTCTTAGTGAAGTTAGAAACATCAAACATTGCTTATCCAAAGAAAACTACACAGAAACTGATTAGCCAAAAACACAGTGGCTAACAGCCCATATTGTAAAGCACAACATTTATATTCAGTATGGACACACAACTGTGCAGGTTTTGTATGCCAACACTGTATTACTGTTACAGTCTTATTCGGAGGTCACAGTTGTCATTGATGAAAGAACATGGCAGCTCTTAACAGATTTCCTTTTGCACTGCTCTCATCTGTCATATCTGTGTTTCACTAATTCAGTTCAAAAGATGGAGCATAAATGAAATTTAAGATTTCCTGTTAAACTGTGTTTTATTTACTTCTGTTTATTTTTGGACTGAGATGAAGGTTTACTTACTTGTTAATGGTAATATTGAAGTTTATGATTGAACAATTTTGTGAAGAGAGAGAGTCATTATTTTTTCTGCTAGTGTATTCTGATAAAGATATAACAAAAGGTATTTAAATATTTTTCTCAACTATTTTGTAATGACCTATATAGTCTGTTCTAGGAGGCTTGAAAGAAATATGTGTCAGAGCAAGCTGTGGTATACATAATCACCCTACTGAACCCACTACTTAAAAGAAGTTACTTTTCCGTGTAAAACATGATGGGGCACTGGTCATTGGAAGGTGTGCTGCTTAATATCACAAGACTCATGCTTACCTCAGTAACAGTGCAGCACCGTTTCTTATAATTTCAGAGGTAAATATTAGGCTAGTTGCCTCTGTGACCCATTTAAGCCTAGCTACTCTGCCCAAAGGTGAGAATCAAATACTGTGTCTTCTGTCTTTGAGGCAAACACCCTAACCATTATGCCATTTCCCTTCTAAACAAATTGAACACCTTATCAGCTTTCTATGTTTTGTCACACTGACTTTTTAAGTTTTGTTAACTGCAGAAGGGTTACCTTAGTACTACTTTTATGGTAGTACAGGAGGCAATAAATGTTTACAGTAATATAGATTTGGAATGTCAGAATATGTTTCAAAACATGTATGTTAGGTCTTTTTTTCATTTAATGTCTGTTTCACTGAGTTGCCCTTTTTCTGAACACTATTACTAGTTTTCTTCCTTTTGGATCTACCTGTTCTTTTTATTATATTCACTTTTGACAGTATATTAGGTTTTGAGGACATGTTTATCTGTGCTATTTGCTGTTGAAAGACTGACACAGTAGAAGTGGATGTGGTCCATCTGGAATGAAGTCTGTGGCATGTGCAAAGGATGGATATATGGTGTTTGGAATTTAATATGAAAAAAGGCAAGATTAGGTACTTACCTATAGGGTATTAAACCAAAGAAAGCACACATGCTACAAAAGATGAGATAGTTTTACAAAAAAGGAAAATGATATGTGGTTTGTAATCAGCCCTTAGTTTTTTAGTGCAGCAGAATGTAGAACAGTTGTAGCAAGCAAATAAATGGTATACTTGTGAGGTAGAGAAAGGCCTTGAGAGTGTCATCATGTTCAAAAGCTGCATCAGCAGCACTGTTTTCATTTCTAGCGACTATAGAAGAGAAAAGGAACTCAGACTTATTGAAATTATGCAGTAAAATATATTAAAATAATGGAGAGAATGGAGAAGCTGGAGTATGAGGAACAGATTAATATTCATACACTGCATAAAAAGAAGGAAAGGTGGGCTATGATATGGATTTGCAGAATTTTGAAGGGATTGTGCAAGTCTGAGAGCTCAAAAAAGGGACAGAGTGGTGAAATGTGGTGATGTGCAGTGAGCTTAATACTGTCTTACCCCACACCCACACCTAAGCAACATCCACAGATTAGAAACTCTAATGTGTCTTATGCTGATGCTGTTAAAGACATCTGTACAAAAGACTCCTATAACTCCTAGGACTAGGCATCAGCCTAAACCTTTAAATTTACTTCCTGCACACAACCTAGTATCAACAGCTTTTATCCAATGTACAGCTCACTCTGACACTGTAGGAGATACGTACACTAGCAGGGGTGACATAACTAGCATGCAGCAGGCTTTAAGGCAGCAAGACCAGCCTAGTTCATCTGGCAGTGTCTTGGTTATAGGTGATTCCATAATTAGATATGCAGCTGCTCCACTATCTATGCTGTGCAAAGATGGTGACAGTTGCCTCTCAGGTGCTAGGATATGTAATATCACTAAAGCTCTCAATTCCCTTCACTCAAGGTACAGATATGACCTGATCATTGTGCATGTAGGTATAAATGACTCAAGACGCAGCTTACTGGATCATATGAAGAAGGACATGATGGAGCTCTCAGAATATGCACCTAAAAAGGAGTGAAACTAGTACTGACCAGTGTCCTACCATCTCCAACAAGGATGACTCAATACAAGCAAAATTTAATTGACTTTATTTATTGGCTTAACTCTGGTATCATTCTAGGGGGATTAAAGGGGGACTCAATACTTATTAGCCTGGAATGAGATAGTTGAGAACCCTGGCTGCTTAGTTAGGGATGGTCTGCATATTTTTCATTCTCCATAGTGTCTTATTTTTAAACAAGGTCAGGCTCTTCAAATTGCATACATAACCAGCTCCAATCAGAATCATGTAAAAGTAGCGCTGCTAAGTGCTAGAAGGCTAAAGAAAAAGTTATACTCCATACAGGCATTTGTAATCCATGAATGTATTGATATATGCATATGGTTACTGAAATATGGTTTCAGAACAGCGAGCATGTGCACTAACTGTCAGAGACACCCCCCTTTTTACACAACCTCTAGTCAAGCAGCCTTTGAAAGGGATTTTACATATCTGTCTACCTTGAAGATAGGTTGCACTTCCTTGGGATCTAAAGTTTGTTCTACAGAAACTTAAAACTTTTTTTTTGTTTTGAAGCACCATGAGGCTGTTTGATGTTTTTATTTTGGAAAACAGTGTTACTCATTGCTCTGACTTCTGCTAGAAAAGTATCTTGAGTTGCAGGGACTAATAATGAGTAAACCCTTGTCTCATCTTTAACAAAGACAGAGTAACTTTTAGAACACATCCTTTATTTTATTTATACCTAAAGCAGTTTGAGATTACATTGAGCTAGGCTATTCATCTCCCTGTCTTCTTTCCAGAGCCAAAAATAAGGGAGAAAGAATTGTACATACTCTGGATGTGCACAGTTAACTCAATATACTGCACTGACAGGACTAAAACTTTCAGAAGTTTTGATCAACTGTTTATTTCCGAGAACGGACAGTCAATTTCAAAACAGTTAGTTTCTAAATTTTGTATAATGTTGCTGTTCTGTTGCTAAACCATAATAAGTCACTTCAGGCAAGGTCAGGGTCCACTCTACCAGGGCTGCTTCTATGGCTTTTTCTTAAGGGTTGGGCTCTAAAAGTGTAATAGAGGCAGCAGCTTAGTCATCTATGCACACATTTATGAAAAACTACGAATTAGATTCTTTCTATAGGTCCAGAGCAGGTTTTGCTAAGACTGTTCGCCAGGGGCTCAAGGACTCTGATGCTTCTTCCTAAGCCCTGATATTCGGCCCATGTAGCTTAGGCTACTGCAACAGTGATCTATTTGGTGAGTATAGGACATTTGTGTAAGTAAACTTAACAGTAGATGTTCAAATAGCTCACCAGTGCAGTAGGAATATCCTCCATCCATTCCCCAACTTTTTATTTTGTATGTCTTGGATGGATATTTTTTATGTTCCTTTTTTCGAGCATAAAGCTAACTCTCAGAGTTCTAGCCTCTTACTCTGAGGCAAGAAAGCACTAATAGCTTGTTGACCTAACCACTAACTTTATACCACTCTCCTTGAGGATACATGGAAGGTGCCCTAAAGCTTTGGAAGCTGCCTGTTTTGTCATATCATTGGCAAGATAAAACGTAGGCTACTGCAGTAGTGATCTATTCAAAATATTCTTATGTTAAAATTACTTAGACAAGTGTACTTTCCTTTTGTGTCATTTTAACCATGCATCATCATCCCTGTGATTACATGTCACTCCTGCATAAGCTGCAAGTGCAGAAACACAATTTTGTTTTCTGCTACCATCTCCTATCTTCACTATTACATTTGAGGTCCATCCTTATATAGATTGTAGGCTGTCTCCATCTTTTTATTTCTTAAATGTTAACTGTTGGTTTCAGTTTATCATGTCGTTGACAAAGGTAAAGTTTCTAGTTTCATTACTGGTCCTTTTTCCCATATAATTGAATTCATCTTGTGCTGCAGCATTGTCTCCAGTGACTTGTAAAAATAACCCAAACCATATCTCTCCTTAAAGTGAGTAACTCAGCCTTCCAGAATGATATAAAAAAATGAGACCACACTAAATAATTTCAAAACTTTTCTCACTTTTAATGTGACCTCTAACCTGTACAATTCAATTGAAACACAAATCTGTTGGGGGAGAAAAATATAAAAAATTAGATACGTACAATATGCTGGTTGCATAAGTGTGCACACCCTTAAACTAATACTTTGTTGTGTGTGCACACCCTTAAACTAATACTTTGTTGAAGCACCTTTTGATTTGATTACAGCATCCAGTCTTCTTGGGTATACACCTGCCATTAATTAAAGACTTGCAGACATTGGACCCGACCCAGTTTGGCTTTGTCAAGGGAAGATCATGCCTTTTGAACTTGGTCGACTTCTTCGAAATAGTCACCAAGGCCATTGATGAGGGAAAGGCAGTCCATACAGCCTACCTTGACCTTGCAAAGGCTTTCGACACAATACCCCACTCGGGTATTGTAGAAAAACTTACCAGCTTAAATGTAAACCCATATGTCACAAGATGGGTTGCAAACTGGCTTAAGGACAGAACCCACAGGGTTAGAGTTGCTGGCGCTGTGTCAGACTCCAAGCCGGTCACAAGTGGTGTCCCACAGGGCTCGGTCCTTGGCCCCTATTGTTTGGCATCTACTTCTCAGAAGTACAGGCCAACATGGGAGGACTTTGGCTGACAAAGTTTGCAGATGACTGCAAACTGGGCGCCATAGTGGAAAGTGCATCGGACACGGATATCCTTCAGAAGGGACTCACGGAAACAGATAGCTGGTGCCAGAGCCATGGCCTGAAGTTAAACGCCAAAAAATGTATAGTCATACCCTTCGGGAAAAACAAGGTAACCCCTAGCTACCATATAGGTGGCAATCCACTAAGCACAGAAGAGGTTATCAGGGACCTGGGGACCCAGGTTGACAGTGGCCTTTCTTTTGACACTCACATTGCTAAAGTGCTTAGAAAGACCTTCTACATTGCCCACCTGATCATGAAGGGATTCACATCCAGATCTAGTGAGGTCATTGTTCCCTGTACTCTTCACTTATCAGACCAATGATCGAGTACAATGCCCCATTCGGGATGTATCTCACCCGACATCTGCAGCAATTGGAGAGACCCCAAAAGTTCCTCACCAAAAGGATAAAGGGACTCCAAAATCTGTCATATGCTGCCAGATTGAAGAAACTCCAGCTCTATTCAGTCGCATACCGTCTGCTCAGAGGTGACATGTGCCTGACATACAAGGCCATGTCCAACCCGGAATTAATGGACATGCTCCACCTCAAAAATCCAAATCCACCAAAACCACTAGAGCAAGCGACTTAAACCTTAGCATGGATATAAATAGGGCGTGCTGGAGGGATAGATTTATCACTCAGAGACTCCCTATGCTGTGGAATAAAATCCCGGTCCATGTGAGGCAGAGCACCTCGCTGACTCTGTTCAAGAGAAATCTAGACCTGTGGATGGGAGATCGTAGGTTTACCCCGGGAATCATCTCTGGGTCACTGCTGGACAGAGGCACAACAAACTAATGGGCACAGTATTTTTTCATATAAGGGGTGGCGTAAGCCACAATAATTTGGGCTAGGCTTATAAATGCCTTAGGGCAGATAGCCTAGTATAAACCTATGAACCTATGAACCTATAAGAGACTCTGATTAACCCCCAAAAAAGTTCAGCTGTCCTAGTAGGATTTTCCTGATATTTACTCAGTTGCCTGCTACAGCAAAAGTCATGGTTTGCGGCGAGCTTACAAAGCATCAAAGGGATCTCATTCTTGAAAGGTATCAGTTAGGAGAAGGGTACAAAAACATTTCCACAGCATTGGATATACTATGGAACACAGTGAAGACGGTCATCAAAAAGTGGAGTGTGTTTCATAACAAGTTTGTTAGGTCAGATAAGTATGCACTGAAGATAGGACTTACCCCCCCACAGGACCCATGTTACAGCCTGTACTGGTGATTGTAGATCCAGTTCTTCAGAGGAAATGTAAAAGTGTCTTCCAGTGATTCAGTATTTGTGTGTGCTTCTAAATGCACGCGCGCGCACACACACACACACACACTCTCTCTCTCTCTCTCTCTCTCTCTGACTCTGTAACTGGCAGTTTGGCTTTAGACTAGACTTTCATATTTTATTGCCCTAGTTCAGGCTACAGACCAAATATTTATTTATTATGGGACAACAGTGACCTTGCAAAGAACTGGACGTCCCTCCAAAATTGACGAAAAGACAAGATGAAAAGTGGTCAGGGAGGCTGCCAAGAGACCTACAGCAACACTGAAGGAGCTGCAGGAATTTCTGGCAAGTACTGGATGTGACAACAATCTCCCATATTCTCCATATGTCTGGACTGTGGGGTAGGGTTGCAAGATGGAAGCCTTTTTTACACAGAAAAACACCCAGGCCCGGCCAAAATTTGCAAAACTACATCATCAAGTCACCCAAAAGCATGTGGGAAAATGTGTTATGGTCTGATGAGACCAAGGTTGAACTTTTTGGCCACAATTCCAAAAGGTATGTTTGAAGCAAAAACAACACTTTGCAGCACCAGAAGAACAACATCCCCACAGTGAAGCATGGTGATGGCAGTGTCATGCTTTGGGGTTACTTTTTTTCAGCTGTAACTGGGACTTTAGTCAAGGTGGAGGAAATTATGAACAGTTCCAAATACCAGTCACTTTTGGCCCAAAACCTTCAGGCATCTGCTAGAAAGCTGAAGATGAAGAGGAATTTCACCTTTCAACTTGACAATAACCCAAAGCATATATCCAGTCAACAAAAGAATGGCTTTACTAGAAGAAAATTAAAGTTTTGGAATGGTCCAGCCAGAGCCCAGACCTAAATCCAATAGGTAGTCTATGGTGTCACTTGAAGAGGGCTATGCACAAGAGATGCCCTTGCAATCTGACAGATTTGGAGTGCTTTTGCAAGGAAGAGTGGGCAAATATTGCCAAGTCAAGATGTGCCATGCTGATAGACTCCTACTCAAGAAGACTGAATTCTGTAATTAGATCAAAAGCTGCTTCAACAAAGTATTAGTTTAAGGGTGTGCACACACAGCAAAGTATTAGTTTAAGGGTGTGCACACTTATGCAACCAGCGTATTGTATGTTTTTTATTTTTTATATTTTTCCCCTAACATATTTGTTTGTTTTCAATTGAATTGTACAGGTTATATGTCACAATAAAGGTGGGAAAAGTTTTGAAATGATTTATTGTGGTCTCATTTTTTTATATCACAAAAACCTGTCATTTTAACAAGGGTGTGTACACTTTTTATATCGTGTGTGTGTGTGTTTATATATGTGTGAGTATGTATGTATACACGTATATATATATATATATATATATATATATATGTATGTATACATATATATATATATATATGTATGTATACATATATATATGTATATATATATATATGTACACACACACACGTGTGTGTGTGTGTGTGTGTGTGTGTGTGTGTGTGTGTGTGTGTGCATGGTTACATTTCATTTTATTGAATATTCACATAATCAACCTGTAAAAGCATGTGACTGTTTCATAACAAGTTTGTTAGGTCAGATAAGTATGCACTGAAGATAGGCCTTATCCCCCCACAGGACCCATGTTACAGCCTGTACTGGTGATTGTAGATCCAGTTCAGAGGAAATGTAAAAGTGTCTTCCAGTGATTCAGTATTTGTGTGTGCTTGTAAATGCGCACACACACACACACACACACACACACACACACACACACACACACACACACACACACACACACACACACACACACAATCTCTCTGACTCTGTAACTGGCAGTTTGGCTTTAGACTAGACTTTCATATTTTATTGCCCTAGTTCAGGCTACAGACCAAGTATTTATTTATTATAGGCAGCAGCCTAGTCACTCGAGTCATCTTCACAGGCCTTAGAAGAGCCTTTATTGCACTACAGGTTTTATGATGATGTAATTGGTTCTCAAGCTTTCTGCTTAATAAAATCAAGTTATGTTTGTTCCTTCTCCCTCTCTTTCACCAGTGTTGCAGTATGGCATCCATGTATTGTCAGTCTTTGGTCTACTTCTGTTTTCCCTGTGTGCTAAATTTAACCACTTCCAAAAGGTTGTAGTGATAAACCTCAAATTCAGCACAATATTCATTTCATCTTTAACTTATTTATTTTAGTTGTTGACCAAGATAGTACAACTGAGACATAATTGATTCCTTGTCAGTGGAGGCTATGGGGAAAAAGCTCCAAAAAACTATGTAAAAATATTTAAATTTACAGTAAAAAATACAGCAGAATCATTAATTGATAATGATTATTAAACAGATGATAAAAATAAAGGATAGCAGACAAAGAAAGAGATAATGACATCAACGCACTGTAGAGGAACTGAAATGATAAATGGATTAAATACTATCTTGGTTAAGAGTAATTCATAAAAACTGAAAAGGATTGGGAGTGGGGATAAAGATAAAGAGAAAAATGGAGGGAGAGATGAACAGGAATAGGGAAGATATTATTTTTTATATTTATAATTAATGACAAAAGAGATTTGCAGTTTAGAAAATGAGGTTTGAACAGAGTTAGAAGTGAATGTTAGTATATTAGCACAGATAATGAAAGATTTATTGGAGTGAATGCTAGAAGTTTAAGTTAATGACTGACGTAGATTCTATTTTGGACAGTGCTTTTATACTTTATTAAGGGATAGTAAAAGAAAGGTAATACTGCCTATGAACTTAACCTGGGGAAGTACAACAAGAGCAGAGAGAAGAGTTAAGTAGATGTTTTTTAAGTTGGTCTTTGAAGCAGCTGGTGGAGTAAATAAGAGGCAGAGTAGTGGGAATGGAATTTCATAGCATTAAATGAAATATCTGGAATGCCAAAGTAGTTAATTGATTTTGTATCAAGAAGCTGGTTTGCATCTGTAAATCGAATAGGTCTTGCTGAACAGTTAATTGTAGGAGTGGGTAAGGGAAGAGAAGGGCATTTATTATGAAAGAATAGAATGTAAGCTAAATTTAACTGTGTATTAAGTGGTTAAAAAAAGTTGAGACAGTTTTGTTGTTTAAGGATTAAGCAGTGGTGCTTTAAGTTGGGCAGTTTAGCAGCAAATTTTGCAATTATGTTGCAGCATTGCTGTAATTTATTTATGTTACAACAAAATTTGTAAAGATGGTAGACGGAGTAAGCTTGAAAGGAGATGGGATGAAAGTGTTTTTTTTTTTTTGTTTTGAGAACATGCAGATATGCTTTCTTTACAGCATTTTGCATATGAGCATCAAATTTGTGTTTTTCATCTGTGGTAACCCATGGACGCTTAGCTTGGGAGACCTTTTCTAGTTGAGTATTTAGTGATGACATTATTGTGAAATTACCAAGCACAGTGCACATAGTGAATGTAAAGAACATCAGTTAAGTTTTGGAAGGGTTTAAAAGATGTTGCGAGTGGACAGTCTAGGTTTTGATGGAGCTAAGTGATTTCTATGTAATAGTCTGGGGTGAAGTCATGGAGGGAGCAGAGTAGAGTAGATAAGAGAAGAATCATCACCATATTGTGCAAGTGTGGCATCACTAGAGGCAGAGAGACTGTTTTTAATAAAAATATTAAATAGTAAGGGCCAAAGAAAATAACCTTGTGATACATGGTTTAATACTGGCATGTAAAAGGGAAAGACTAAATTCCAAAGATGGCGCAGTGGTAGCGTTGTCGCCTCACAGCAAGAGGTTGTCCGGTTCGATTCCCATCCGGGTGCCTTCTTTGCGGAGTCTGCATGTCCTCCCTGCTTTCATGAGCGTTTCTCTCTGGGGATCCTCTGATAATTTACTTAGTTACAAGTTGGACTTTCCTTGTAAATTAATGTTAAATAAATAACTACTTGTGTTCAGTTAGAGAGGTAGCATTTAAACCATCTTAGTTTTGGAGGGATAACACCAAGAGAGGAAAGAGTATGAAATAATCTGGGGTAAGAGACAGTGTCAAAAGCCTTGGAGAGATCTAAAAACATGGTTGAGATTAGCTTGTTTTCATTACTATTTTGATATACGTTTTTACAGAAGGCTAACGAGGCAATATTGGTACTATAGTCCAGTCAAAATCTGTGCTTAGTTCATGAAAGAAGTTTATTGTCTAGAAGGAAATAGAGAACTTGGTGGTAAATGCATCTTTCTAGGATTGTAGAAAGAAGTGAGATGATACCAGTAGGTTAGACATTAGACATTAGACAGTTGCATGGAATTACCTCCCTTGTGGAGTGGTAGTATATATGATTGTTTCCATAATGCTGGGACGGTGTGTTCAAATACTGAATTGTTAACTATTTGGCTTATTCACTGATAGCAACAGGACAACTGCTTGCATTCAGTACTGATCAACGCTTTGTATGCCACTTCACTTTACAGATCAGAGACACATCTGTCTATGTCTTACACATGTTCATAGGTTTATAGTTGTGTACTAGACTAACGGCCCTGGAGCCTTTATAAGCCAAGCCTATAGATGTGCCCTGGCATCGTGCTGCTTGACATTAGTTCCCAGTGCCTCTATCTAGTAGAGCCACTGGAGTGATCCCCGGGGTGAACTTTCTATTTCCCATCCACACATCAAGGTTTCTCTTGAAGTGGGCCAGTGAGGTGCTGTGCTTCACATGTATGGGAAGTCTATTCCAGAGCATGGGCAGTCTCTGGGTTATGAACCTGTCCTTCCAGCATGTTCTGTTGATTGTGGTAATGAGGTTGAGGTCTCTGGAGCATGTGGTGTAGAGGGATTGGGATTTTTAGATGTAGCATTTCTAACAGAGCTGGGTCAAACATGGCTTTGTAAGTGAAGCAGAGATTGCCTCTTAGTAGACGATATGAGACAGAAAATAGCTGTAGTTTTTTGGGTCTGGCCATGTAGGACATGTTTTTAAGGCCTAGGATCCTCTTCATGAGGTACTTTTGTGCCCTTTCCACCTATTGCATGTGTCGAGTGAGGTATATCCCAAATGGGGCATTATAATCGATGACTGGTCTAATGAGGGAAGAGTAGAGAGAGATGATCTCTTTCTTCCTGGATGCAAAACCCTTGGTAATGAGATGTGCCACATAGAAGGACTTTCTGACCACAGTGGCAATGTGGTGGTCGAAGGAGATGTTGCTGTCAACCTGTGTCCCCAGATCTTTTGTAATGCCTTCAGTGTTTAGTGGGCTCCCATCGATGTAGTAACTAGTGGGAACTGAGTTTCTCCCAAAGGGGATGATGATGCATTTTTTGGCATTAAGCTTAAGGCCATGGTTTCGACACCAGTCATTGGTCATGGTGAGACCTTTCTGTAGGTTGTCTAGATCACGTAGGGAGTTAATAATGGCTCCCAGCTTGCAGTCATCTACGGACTTGGTCAGCCAGAGTCCCTCCATGTTGACCTGGACTTCTAAGAATTAGATGCCATACAGGAAAAGACCCAGGACCGATCGATGTGGGACTCCACTCGTGACTGGTCTGCAGTCTGACTTGGAGTCCGCTACTTTCACATTGTGAGTTCTATCTGTGAGCTAATTTGCAACTCACCTAGTGATATAGGAGTTGATGCCTAGTTTGGTGAGTTTGTCAATAATTCCTGAGTGGGGAATAGTATCGAAGGCCTTGGCCAGATCGAGGTAGGCTGTATGAACTGCCTTGCCCTCATCCACAGCTCTGGTGACTGACTCAAACAAGTCAACCAGGTTGAGCATGCATGATCTACCTTTCACAAAACCAAATTGCATGGGATCTAGAGTTTGGAGATTCCATATGTCCTTGTTAATTAGGTCCATGATGATGTGCTCCATAGCCTTGCATATCAGACTCATCAGGCTAATTGGGTGATAATTCCCATGGTCTCTAGTCACTCCCCATTTATGGAGAGAGATGACTGTAGCAGTGTGCCATTCTGTAGGGACAAAGCCTTAGATGAGGCTGTGATTGAACACGGCACACAGATGTGGTACCAGTTCACTTTGTAGTTCATTTAGAACACATTCAGGGATATTATTGTCGGGTCCCATGGAAGTTGTATTCTTAGCCTTGGACAATGCAGCTTTAACCTGTGCTGCAGTAATGTTGGGTGCCTGGCATTCCTCCAGTATCGTTATTGGTCCTTTGGGGGGAGAGAGGGGTAAAGCTGGCACTGAATCTGTCAGCCAGTATGTTGGCAATATCTGTTGGCTCAGTATAGGAGGTGCCATTTTGCAGTAACTCAGAGAAAACCTGGCTATTGCTATGGAGATTCTTGATATAACTATAGAAGGCTTTGTGGTTGTTCTTGGTGTCTGCTGCAATTCTGTCTTCATAGCTGGCTTTAGAGATTTTGATGAGGGTTCTCGACTTTTTGTTGAGGCTAATAAGGGAGTGTTTCCAGTCTTGGGACTTTGCCTTTTTCTGCAACAGTTTCTTCCTTCTGTTGTAGAGTTTATAAATGGCAGGGGGCAACCAGATTGGCTTCCTTTTTTTGGAGAAGAGCATCTTGGTTCTGTTGGGTATGCTTAGTTCCATGCATTTATGTACATGTTCATACAGTGGATCGGTGTATGATTTGACAGTCATGCATCTATTTTCCATTGATATGGGTGCCGTGAAGTTAATGCCTCTGTTTTTAGGAGCCCAACATCAGCTTTGGAGAAGTTTTTCATTGTGGGTACCTTTGCGGAGGGTGTGGGTTAGATGTGGATTTCTATGGTGATTAGTTTGTGGTCGGATCTAACCAGGGATGAATTGACTATTGGTGTAGAGCAACGGTTGCCTGTGTTAGTAATAACCTTGTCAAGGATGTTACCTCCTGTAGTGGGGGTAAGAATGAGCTGGTCCAGGGCACTGGAATTGGTGAATTCCAGGAAGCGTTGGGCCAGTGTAGTTAGTTTGGATGATTTTCCTAATATTTTTAAAACCCAACAATGTGTTCAAACCCAACAAATGGAAAGAAGATGGAGAGAAACTACTGTCCAAGCAGGTGCAGCTGGTAGCAGCAACAGGCAAGTGACTGAAAACACTCATAGCAGTCAAGGTAACAAGAGACTTTCTAAAAACATTTTAGACCGCAAATTTGCTTTTGTTGGTGAAGTGCCTTGTTATGACAACAACAATGATACTTATGCTAACAACCTTGCTAAACTTGACATTTATTTAACTAAATATAAGCTGTATCAAATGGACAATGACTATTTAAAGCAATGTTTGCAGTTAAATATTGTACCTAAGTGTTTAAGGGTATGTAAATATCCAAATAATGTTACCAATGGCTCTGATTTTCACAAAGATTTGGTTATTGCATTTGACAAATGTGGTTTTGATGCCATGAGATCTATAATTAAAAATAATGAAAATGAAATGAACAATATTTTTCATGTGGTTGAGCATACCAACAACACTATTAGTGATTTAATTTACACTATTGAAGGTGAAAAGGAGAAATATTTTGATTTGTTAAGGAATATTGATTCAAAATGTAAAGAAGTGCATGTTAGAAAGATGGAAAAGATAGATAGAGATATTAATGAATACAAAGAGAATGTGCACTATCCCAAACCTAGGCAGGGGGCTAGGTTTTATGGTAATGACAATTTAAATAGGGAAAGCGTACATGATGGTGGGTTTGGTGGGCAGGTCAATGATGTTCCTTTCAACATTCAGGACCCTTCGGATTTTCCTTCTCCCCGGAGGTCAGAAAGGTTGAAAACGAAAGGCCCAGTCAGTTACAGGTACAATGCCTGGACAGGACAACGGGGAGCTTACTAGAGACAGGCCTGTGTGGGAGGGTGGCGTAATGGTTAAGGTGTTTGCCTTAGAAACACAAGGTGCAGGGTTTGAGGCTCACAAGGGATAATTGGCTAGGCTTAAAATGGCTCGCAAGGGCAGTTAGCTTAGTACTAATCTATGAACTCAATGAACTTTATGGAATGGTCAAGGATGGTCCCAAAATAAGTTATAGCAATTTTAACATTTTTAATTATAGTAAGATTGACTTGCAGGAAGGTCATTTTAATTTATTTATAAAGGGATTTTTTTTATTTATCCCTAGGAGAAAGTGTGATGTGTTTAAATTATTGGAGGATTATAAATTATATATACGAAAAGAGAATCAAGAACTATTTTTTAATGGTCAAGAAAGGTCCAACTCACACAATGCCACTTTGCATAGGAAAAGCATTTTTAACCTGCCCTTGCATCCACAATTAAAGAACTTTGAATGTATAGTGAAGAACGAGGTAAGGCAAGCCATAAATAAAAACAAAGTGACTCTGAATCTTAGTAGGGAAGAGAGAGACTTACTTGAACAATGTAGAAGTAACAGAAATTTAAGAATTATGAAACCCGATAAGGGTGGGGGTGTAGTCTTAATGGACAAAATCACATATGAAGGTAGGATGATGGACATTTTGGGTGATGTCAACCAGTATATGAGAGTTTCTCTGAATGAAGTAAATATTGCTTACAAAAGAAAACAAGTATGTTTAAATGACTTGCTCATTGAAGGGCTTATAGGCAATGATACTTACAATTTTTTACATGTCGAGAAACCTAGGATTCCATCAATTTTTGACATCCCCAAGATCCATAAGGATGTGGGCAACCCATCCTTAAGGCCAATAGTCTCTGCTGAAGGTTCCATAACAGCCCCCTTAGCTACATTTGTGGATTCCAAGCTTAAAAAATTGTCCATAGGGGGCAAATGTACTCAAAGACTCATGGGACCTTTTGATGGATGTGTTTTACGTTTTTTAATATCGCGTGGGATCAATAAAACAGTGGATTTTATTCTGGTGAACCTTCCAGTGCCTTATTTTTGGTTATTAGTTTTCCCAGTTGATGGAGGGGTAGTTAAAGTCACCTAGTATGATAGTGTTGGGTTGGACCCTAATAGTTTCCAGGGTGCTTAAGTACATGGAGTGAGAGTCTTGGGACATGGTTGGGGACTTATAGCAGGCTACGACCTGAATTAAAGAAATAAACCGTCTTACCCAATGTTAGTTGTACCTAAAGTATCTCAGATGCATTATGCTGGGCTGCTTGTCTGGAGGTGTGCATATCCTTTTGAATATGGAGACACCACCACCTTTGGAGCTTCGGTCCATGTTCTGGGGCTGAAAGGTGTGGAATGAGTTATAGCCTGGTAGCGCAGGGGTGCTTTTTGCTGCTTTAAACCAGGTCTCTGTTACAGCACAAATGTCATTGTTTTCCATTTTGAGGAGTGCTTTGAGCAAGTGCATCTTGAGATTTAGGCTTCTAGTGTTAAGCAGCATGATGCTCAAATTGCATTTATTTATAGGTGTTGCGGTGGTAATTTGGTCTTTGGAACATCGCCTAAAAAAGGCACTATAGGGGTGGCAAGAGCCTTAGCCAGTATCCAGAGACCCAGGGGTGACAGATGCAGGCCATCTATGGCAAAACATTGAGGTCTGTCAATCATGTCATCCCAAGCAGACAGATACTAGATCCCCTTAGAATAACACCAGAAACTTAGCCAATTGTTGAAGTCAGTAATTTTCTGCTTGTACTGTGGTATCATTCTGGGCAATGGTAGGATGCTGCTGAGGGCTAGTGTCATACCTGCCTGGGGCAAATAATCCGAGAGCTCCGCCATGTCTCTTTTCATGTAGTCCAGGGAGATTCATAGTTCATAGGTTCATAGGTTAGTACTAAGCTGACTGCCCTTGTGAGCCATTTTAAGCCTAGCCAATTATCCCTTGTGAGACTCAAACCCTGCACCTTGTGATTGTAAGGCAAACATCTTAACCATTAGGCCACCCTCCCAAGCCTGGCAGTGTCAGATCATTCACACCCACATAGACAGTGACAGAGTCATACTTGTGGAGTGACCTGAGTTTGTGTGTTATGTGTCGGATTCTGGCACCTGATAGACAGCTGACTTTTACCTTCTCCTTATTCAACCTAGTGAGTGGGACATCACTGTGCCTCACTATTGAGTCACCTATGATTAGTGTATTGGGCAAGCTATTTTGCCTTAGGGGCTTAGGTTGAAGGGCACACTGTGTAGATGAGCTATGTGTCTTGTGGTTTGTGCTGCGTTGTGGTGGTTGAGTGCGTTTCTGCCTTGGAGGCCTCTGCTGTTTGGGTAGATTTCTGTTGAGAACCTCCGCAAAGGTGGGTGTGTGGTTTGTGTCTTTATGTGTGAGCTGTGATGGTGGGTGTTCTGGAGGGCTATGTGTTGCATGTGGTGTGGCACAGGTGTTGACCTTCTCCTCTTGACCAGCTATTCCGGTCTTGGCTTGAGAGTGCATGGCTTCCAATTTGGATATATAACTGCATCTCTCACAAGTCTGAGTGTTGGGCGGTAAGAGGAGAGGGTTTTCTGTGTACATTAGGCAGTTGCTACACTGCCTCAAAATGCCCAAGTTCACCAGGTTAATAGGAGAAAGCACAGGGAAATGACCATTAGACATGCCAGGAGGGATGGCCATTATTAACAAGTACTGGAGCCATTTCCTTATATATTCCTTTTACAGGAAAAATGTCACTCATGGTGTCTGAGTCTCTACAGAGCACTGCCAAACACTTGAGGGGAAACTAATACATAGACCCTGAAAATTTAAGGATGAATTATTTAGGCAGATATTATGAAGTTAGAAAGAAATCAAGCAGTACTTACTGAAAAATAAAGAATTAGCTTGTCAAGAATGATGAAAAGAGGGGAGTCACATGATTGTCTACTGGCTGGCTACCACTAATGTTGGCCCCAGCACAGCTACATTCTGTTGGGATACAATACTCCTTTGCTTCTTCTCTCACCAGAAGCAAAATGTTAGCACCAATCCCAAGAAGAGAAGCAGGCCACGGCCTGTTTGGAGATCCATAGTCTTGTCCCAGATGATGCATGGGTCTGCAGGCTTGTAGCCTTTTTCTGGTATCCTTGTTATCCAGCAAGTACCCTTGAATCTGCCATGACTTATCCTTCGCTCTGCACTGCCATACTAATTTCACAGTTAAAAAGGCATTATTATCATTTTATTTATTTTATTATTATTATTATTGACATTTGTTGACTGGGAAAGTCCACTGGACCGAGGACCCATTTTCAGTGGAGGCCTGGGGAGAAAAGCTCCACAAAATCAATTAAAAAAATAATGTAAAACAAAAAGTATAAGTGTTAAGCAGAGGCAACAGATGTACAGTACTGCTAATTAAAGCAGAAATACATTCAATCTCTTGTACAAAAAACACAGTAATAACGTAGTGGTTAACAAAAATTAGTTAATGGTTGCCAGACTAATAAAAGAAAAAGAAAAATATAAGCTAAGGAATAAGCTTATGGTGGTTTAGTCATGTGATTACAGGAGCAGATGTGGTTGTTTAGAAAGTTGTCTTTCAATGCTGTTTTGAATGTTCTTACAGAGTCTATTTGGGTGATAGATGGAGGGAGAGCATTCCATAATTTGGCAACGGCATGGGAGTATAGCTATTGACCAGGTCTTTTGTTGGGTTTGGTAATGGCCAGGAGTTGTTTATTTGAAGACCTTAAAATCTGAATTTGGGTATGTGTTTGTATCATACTTTAAAGAGAAGGGCAGTAATTTGGGTTGTAAAGTAGTTTGCGGGTACGAGTTAGTTGGTTGTAGTGTAGGTAATGAGGGAATTGGAACCAGTTTAAAGGTTTAATAGCTAGGCAGTGGTGCATGCGAGTTGGCATATTGGATACAAATTTTGCTATTTTGTAGTAACAAGATTGTAACTTATTTAAGAGATGAGTGTAGGTTAGTTAAAATGGGGCTGGAGTAGAGGAGGGAAGGAATAAGAAGACTGCTAGCCAATTTTAACTTGGTGGACATGTCCAGATATATTTTCTGCATATACAGCATACCTAGCTTAAAATGGGTCTTTTTAATTGTGCTAAGTTTGTGATTCTCAAATGAGAGTTTGTCATCAATTGTAATGTCAAGACATTTGGATGTTTTTAGGATTTTGATTTCAGTATTATTTTGTGCTAATATTTTAAAGTCTAGAGTTAGAGGTTTGGATGTGAATAGTAAAAGTTTTGATTTTTTGGGGGATTAAGTGACAAGTGAGCTTCATTAAGCCAGGATTCTATTGATGTGAATGCTTTTAGTGTTAAATCTAGATCATGTGAGAAGTTGTTAGAAGAGGCAATAATTGTCGAATTGTCAGCATACTGAATGAGTGTACTTTGCTGGGAGGCCTTATGGAGATTATTTGCAAATATATTAAAGAACAAGGGCCCAAGAATACATCCTTGGGGGACTCCTGTATTGTTGGTAATCAGATTCTCTGTCTTGCCACCTAACAGATTTTCTGTTGTGTAGATAGTTTTGGAACCAGGTTAGTGTGTGTGGGGAAGAGTATATGGATTTAAGTTGTGATAGTAATTTAGGGTGGGAGACTGTATCGAAATCTTTTGATAGATCTATTAGTATGAGTGAATTTAGTAAACCATTGTCAGTAGCTCTGTGTACAGTGTTTGTAAAGGACAATAAGGCTGTAGTGCTGTGTGCAGGCTGAAAACTGTGTTGGGTGGGTCCTAGCAAGTCATAGTTAGTGAGATGTTTAAGCAGTTGTGACTGGATACAGTTTTCTAGGATTTTATACAGAGGTGAGAGTATTGAGATGGGCCAATAGTTAGAGAGATCATCTGTATTGCCACCTTTATGTAGGGGAGTAACAATGGAGATTTTTCAGAGTTGTGGGACATATGATTCGGAGATAGATCGATTTACGAAAATGCTGACAGGGAAAGCTATGGAATCTGCAGCTAGTTTTAGATATTCAGCTGGAAGGCCATTAGCAGAAAAGGAGCATGGCTCTAGTTTGGAGAGTGGATTGCATATTGGAGAGGTGGGTACAGGTTGAATGGTGAAAGGGTGTGTGGATGGGTTATTGACAGAGTTACAGTTTTTAGAGGGGAGTTGGGATTTGCAAGTGGGTCAGTAAAGTTATTATTTTCGTTAGAGTTGGATTTGCAGGTTTGTTGAGAGAGGTTGTTAAGCTTTTGGATAGTATCAGTCAAGTGAAAGTTGAAAGCTTGCGCAATGTCTTGGGGGTCTTTGTCCAGAGTTGGGGTAGGGTTATGCTAAGCTCCCGGATTAAGAAGAGAAGGAGACATGACTTCCAGAACATTTTAGGATTGTTTTGCTGGGTAGAGAGCTTAGAGGAGAAATATTTTTTTGGCATATATGACCAGCTTTCTGGCAGAATTGCGAAGTTGCTTAGATTTGAGTTTATTTTGAGGGGTTTTGTTTTTGTGCCATTCTTTCCATGCTTTATCCCTGGAAGTAAGCAGCAGTTTAGTTTGTTTAGTAAGCCAAGGAGCATGGTTAATCTTAGTTCTTTTAGTACGTATAAGGGCAAGACTATTTAGAGTGTCAAGAAAGACTTTGTTAAAGTAGTCAACTGCCTCATCTAAGGGGAGTATTTTGGTTGGGTCCCAGTTGTGGGTTTTTAGAGTATCTAAAAATATTTGTTCATTGAGGTGAGTGAGATTTCTAGTTGTTAGAGAGTGTGATTTACCTGCATGCAGTTGGAATCTATGGTTATACTGTAAGCAGGGAGATGGCCACTAAAGGTATTAGGAAGGGTTCCAGCCTTGGTATATTTTTGAGGATGAGAGACCAGTATCCAGTCCAGAGTTGAATCATTATGTCTGTTCACGGTGTTTTTGGGGTCTGTTATGAGTTGAGTAAACTTGTGTAAGTTAATACTATTGGAAGGAGTGTTGGAGATGAGAGACTGCCAAGTTATATTGGCATCACCAAGAATGATGTTTTCATTACAAATGTTTAGGGTTGACCAGGATAGTAGGTCTTCCAGAGTAGGTATATTTTGCCCTGGTGGAATATAGAGTACAGCAAAACATAACTGTTTTCTACTGTTTAAGTGAAGATTTTCTAGTAATAATTCCATGTTTCCAAAATTAGGAATGAGTTTAGAAAAAGGAGTAATAGCTAAAGTATCTCTGTATATTAATGCAATGCCTCTGCCTTTTTTGTGGGGTCTGTCATTTCTAAGAAAGTTATATCCAGGGGGAGTTATTTATGTGTCAGATATGTGTGGTTTTAAATAGGTTTCTGTGAGTGCTACAATATCTGGGGAGTATTCAGCTAGCTAGGCATGAAATTCTGTGGTTTTGTTACAAATACTACATACATTGATTGTTGTTATGCATAGGTTTTTGGTATTAGGGGATAGGTTGTCAGATGAACAGTTGGTAGGACTTGGATTAGGGTGAATGTCACCACATTGGGGAAGGGATAGATAATGATGAGTAAGGATGGACAGGTGTAGGGATAAAGAGAGAGGTCTAAGGGATCGGTAGTATGTTAACTTCAATTTTATAATGATGACAGAGAACTTTAACTTTGTTGGGTGAGAGGTACTGCAGTTGAATATGGAAGGCAATATGTTGGAGAAACAGCTGGTGTAAAGGAGGAGTTGTGGTAAGTGTGGGAGATATTGTAGGTGGGAAGTAGAGCATAGTATGGAAAGAGGTGGTGTGCGATAGCAAAAGAAGAGTGGTGGTGAGGGTGATTAGAGTTAAATACAGTTTTCTGCAATAGAAAATGTTGAAAAGTAATAGTGGAATCCCAGAGAAAGGAGGAGTGGGAGATAAGGGGATAGGGTGTGGTAAGCAGAGGAGTTAAAAGGGAGTGTAGAAAGGAATGGGTTGTAGAGGACAGTGATAGGGGTGGAGATGATGGGAGTGAATTGGTAATAGTGCAAGGGTTGTTATTGGCCAGTACAGAGGAAAGGAAGAGGTAGCAAAAAGAATAAATGTAATTGAAGTGGGGGTGGGTAGAAATGGGGGTAGGGTAGGAGGGTGAATGGAGCGGGTTGTGCCCATTCCCAAAATAAAGGCAGAAAAGTAGCTGAAGAAAAACTATCTCCAACTTTGTGACAAGGTAAGTGAGAAAGAAAGAGTAAAAACATGGCCAAAGGTAACTATAATGTAGACTAGGTGGGGGGGGGGAGTAAGAAGCCAGGGTACTGTGTGCAGCCTAGAGAAGAGCGATGTATCAGTAATACAGTGAACTAGGTTTGTGGAGATTGTCTCAAAGAGGAGTGAATACTTAACAAGTATGGTCTTAGAGAGAATAAAACCTGGGGGAAATTGTACAGAATACTTTAGTTAATTGTTATATATAAAAGTCACTTTGCCTCTTGCCTCAGACTCTTAAGTTGATAACCAAAGCTGAAGTGTAATCTGCCTTTACATCCTTATTCCTGGCCCCCAAACACTAGGGCTGAAAAATAGTTGGAAGATGGCAACTTCAGTGCTCACACCATTGGCATCTGCTAAAACAATCCAGCTGTCTCACAGTGACTCGTATAACCATGTTTCTGTTTGATGACCTACTCAACAATTTATTTATTTTTTATTTATTTTATTTGTAATTTGTTTTCCAGGATAGTCTATTGGGCTACAAGGAGCCCATTTTCAATGGAGTCCTGGGAAGAAAAGCTACAGAGAAATACAATTACATAGTACAGAAAGAGCACAAATCCATAATATACATTTCAATTACATGTTAAATACATATTTTGTATAGTACAAACCCATATTGCACAATTCAAATAGATATTAGATAATACAGAAATAAAAAAAGGTTTTCATTAGGAAAATTACATTAGGTTAATTCAGTAAGTAGTATTTTTTTTTTTTTTTAGGGAATTACAATGAGGTAATTTTTTAGTCATTGGTCGAATATGTCCCAAGGGATGTAAAACTTTAGGAGGTAGTGACAGGCAACAAAGTTTGGAAAGTTAGGAAGAAAGTGTGGTAGAAATAGGTTGGATGACAACAAGAGCATTTCCATTATGAAGTAAGGTGCGAGTGCAGTGAGGTTTTAAACAAGGAGAGACTGCTGGTCGTGTGGATGGGAGAACAGAGAGAGTTCCAGAAGCGTGCAAAAGAGAAGGACATCAATTGATTCCGAGCAAGATGTGTTGGTTTATGCAATTTAATTAGGTTTTGGGAATTGGATCTTAGGAGTCTATCTGGTTTATGCATTTCAAAGGTATTTGCTAGGGAGGGGCAGAGAGATGGGTTATGAATGAGTTTGTGTGCTTGGATGATCTGGGTATATGGTATATGGGAGGAAGTTTGGTAATTCTAGCCAACTTAGTTGGTGAAGAGAATTGCAGTGGTGAGAAGAGGCTCTATGACCTGCCGCAAATTTGGATATTTTGTTATAACAAGGTTTTGTTTTCAGGGAAGATTGTAGGCTGGTTAGGATAGACACATCATAGAAAAGGGATGGGATGAGGTATGTGTTAGCTAATGTAATCTTGGTGGTGGGAGAGATAAAATGACTGTGGCGGTAAAGCATACCTAATTTTTTGTGTTTTTTTTTATATTTGCTTGTAGATGCTTATCAAGTTTTAGTTGATTGTCAATGATAATTCCTAGTAATTTTGTGTCAGAGACTAGTTATAGGGGGGTATTATTATTGCTGGTAATTATGAAGGATTGTTTGTCTAGGGAAGAGGTTTTGGATGCATTGAATAACATAAGTTTTATTTTGGTTGCATTAAGGGCTAGAAGGTTGTCGAGCATCCACTATTCAGTGGAAGAGAAGGCAGCTTGTGTTTAACCCCTCCTCCTCAGCGTGTTCCCATCCCTTCCTCCTCTAGCATCCCTTGCCCCCAACCTCCATCTTTCTCTATCAATCTCATCTCTATATCCACCATAAAAAAATTCTACTAAAATTAAAACCTGATTCCAATGCCCCTGATGAAATTCCCTAGTTAGTTAACAGAGAAACTTATGTTAAGTGCTATTGTGAAACATTCCAAATTCTGTGTAAAAATATCACACACAGCTTCTTTTGACAAAGTGATTTCAGAATCTTTCCATTTTTTTATATGCCCCCCCCCCCCCCCCCCGTGGAATTCCATTCTACATACAAATCTTATTTCTGAGATCCTTTCTCCATCAAAATGAATGAATGAACACACAGAGCAAAGACGAGAGCTGAGTGGTGACAGCCTCTGTCAGGAGCTCTGAAGTGAGTTTCATTAAAAACAGGAAAAAAACGAATCTAGGGTATTATATTTTCTCCATATATAATCTTTAATCTTGTATTAAGTGAATTTCAAAAATATCAGAGTTTTTCAGAAAATTTCCTGTCAAAATAGTGTCTGAGAAGAGAAGAAATAAACACTTAAGGGTATTCCCATTTGGATATTTCTCAGGAGGATTTGTAGCAGGTAATGCCTTCACTCCACTTTGAAAATTGATGGCTTTCAGGAAAAGCTTGAGAATTTGAAAAGAACAGTGTTTAAAATAAATTGAATTCCCGAAATAAATGACTCAAAAATAGGGCTCTTGTGATCTATGGCATGGAAACAGCTCCCTGATATATTGATGGAAGACTAAAAGAAGAACAGACGTCATTAGAATTCTTTTTAAAACAGAAGACCTGGCTGGTTAACAAATTAGAAGATCTTGCAAACCAGGAATGAAGAGGTAACATCAGAATATTTGGATTACCTGAAAAAAAAAACAAGAGGAGATGACAGATTCATTTCGTAGCTGCCTTGATTCTAAATTTCTTAAACTTCAAGACTGTTTTGGTGTAGAAAGAGCCTGTTGGTCTCTTGGCCTGTTAAAGCTATTAAAGGAAAGTGTCATGTGTTTTTTACATATCTTACTTAGTATATGTCTTCAATATTACATTGTCTTCTGTGGATATTCTTAAAATTATTACATTACTATTTCTATTTTTTATTTATACTTTAATTTTTGTTTATCGCTTTTTCTTACTCTTTCTCCAGGAAATGAGCACCAGTACAAAACCTTTGAAAAAGCTAACTGGCTGTTTGTGAAAAAATGTGATGACTTTGTACTTGCCTCTTAATTATTTAAACTTATCAAGAATGAGACTGTCCCCTCACTGGCCTCCAGATATTTCAGAAATACACCAACATAGCATCTTAAAAATTTTAGCCACTTGGGTCTTCTCCTCCAGTGCCCCACACACTAGGCTTCACTGTGCAGAGCATACTTTTTCGGTTCTTGGTCCTAAACTGTGGGAATTTGTCTCTTCTTTTTGTAAAGATCATTCCTCTTACCAATCAGAAGTAAAAGGACATTACAATACTCTAGAAAATGCAACTCATGTCTTTTTGGTCATATAACTTAACCTTCCCTTCTTCCCCCTACTAACCTTGCTATGACTCTACTTTTCATTGTGACTCTTTCAGCATGCCAACTCTGATATCCACTTTGTATATAATGCATCTATATAGTCTTTTTTTGAAACTTGCTCTGTATATAATGCCATGTATCTATTGCCATTATACCCTCAAGCCAACTGTGATAGTCACATTTTATATAATATATGATCTGAAATAGTTAACTTCATTTATCTGCAACCTGTTGGTATTTGGATCCGTATCAGGTCCGAGCCGGCAACATTTTCCAAGCATCTGCTCCATGCTCCTCCCCTTACCCATAATCCCTCATATCTCCTACCTTTCCCTGGATCTCGTTTGCCGCTTCATGTGTATGCATCATGGTCTCTTTAGCTCCAAGTTGGGAATAGTAAGTGGAAGTTTTTTCTGATATATTTAGTGTGTGTGTGTGTGTGTGTGTGTGTGTGTGTGTGTGTGTGTGTGTGTGGTCGATAATTAACCCTTTCCTCCCCTTCGCTGTTCGTTGTTTTTTCTGTTAAAAAAAAAGTTAAAGTTAGTAAGGTATTGTAGTAGGCCTAACCCGACCTTAGTGTGTGTGTGTTAGTTTTGGTTTAACTTTTGGCTGAGTGGATTTTTGTTATGGCTGAGCAGCTAAAACCAACTTTTAAAAAATGTACAGTGTGTGGCCACAAGCTTTCACCGGCTGATGGCCACACTCTGTGTGTTATTTGTCAGGGTGTTCCCCATCTCACCTTACCTTGTAGCATTTGTGCAGGGTTCAACCCTAGGGCCTTAAAGGAAAGGAAGGCAAAGGTGGCAGCTAATGGCCTTCTACCAGTTTCTGCCTTGGACACGGCGACCTCGACCTCGGCTCCAGTAGCTGATCAACCTCCCCCTCAGGCTGGGACTCAACCTCCCACTAAGCCTACTGAAGTGGGGACTAAAAGTAAGGAAAAGGAGAAAAAAGACAAGGACAAGAGAAGGGATATGCACCACAAGCAGTCTCCAGAGCAGAAGCCCTTACATAGCCCACCTACAAAAGTAATTAGAACTACTTCTCCTCGGCTCCATTCCCCGAGGTTCTCCCCGGAGCGGACTGAGCCCTTTGACCTGAGGCCTTCTTCGAGGTCATTGCACCGACCAGTCAGATCCGAGTCGGTCACCTCCTCGCTTTCGACTCAGAATCTGTCGGAGCTATATATGGAGAGGATGATGCAGAGGTTCATTCGGACCCAAATCCAAATGGGAGTCTTGCCAGGCCCCTCTCTGGCTGGAGAGGGGACCTCCATGCCCTTCTTCCATCCAATCTGCCCTTCCCCAATCCAACCTGCGGTTTTAGGGTTTATGGATCCGAGGAGCTGGGGGGTTCGGCGCCGACGGTTCTTCCAACCTCGATGCTGGCCGTTACCTTGAGTTCCTCGGATCAGACCTGTTAAGATCCGAGCAACTCTCGGGGCCGAGAATGGGGAGTTGGATCCAAAGGAATGGAGGTGTCTTCCGTTTCAACATTGTCGGATCCGAGCCATTCCTTCGGAACCCCGGCTACCTCGGCCTCAGCCCCGATCCTCACGGCTGAGCCGGGGAGAGCTTCCTCCCTGTTGGTTGCTAAGGAGGTGCGCTCTCCTTCGGCATTTGACGTGGTGGAGAGGGTTCTCTCACAAGGATTGAGATCCCAGCCCGTTGTCTTGGACTCCGCTCAGGCTCCCATGGAGTTGGTCACGACTCCCCCAGTTTGTCCCAGGGACAGCCCGTGCTAGAGGACCCCTGGGTGGATCCCATCGTGGAGCCCCCGTTACCTACGAGCCCTCTTCAGAGAGTCGCACTGAAGAGGGTCCCCATAAGCACTCTTGTAAAAAGAGGCACATGGACTCCCCGAGTCCCTCACAGAAGATACTGACTTAGATGAAGGTGAGGGTTCCCCCAGGTCACTTCCCGAGGATATTTCCTTTGGAGACATCATGGAGGAGGGGAGGTTGGTCAGCCCCAAAAGCCTCTACAGATGAGTCAGTATTCCTGGAGGCCTTTGGCATGGGCCCATCTACATCAAGTGCGTCCCTTCCTGCAGATCCCTTAGTGGATCTCATTACCACGTGAGCATGGAAGGAGCCTGACACCATAGAGCCAATACCTAAATGCCCGGACAGGATCCTCTCTGCTCCCTCAAACTGGCCTGGTACAAGGGATCCCCGGTGGATGTTATGGTGGTTGCAGCTGCCACTAAGAGAGAACTGGAACAGGAAAGTTCTTTGGTCCACCCTCCGGACAAGGAGTCTAGGGTGGTGGATCGATTTGGGGAAGCGAGTTTTTACTTCAGCAACGTTTTCTATTCGAGCGCTGAATTATTTGGCACATGTCATACAACTTCAGTGAGACCTAGTCACAGAGTTTGCTGTGTCGCCCCAAAGTCTTTGTCACCAGAGGACAAGCGTCTGTTCTCAGCGAAAATGTCGACTCTAAAATATGTTTCTAATACGTCCATGCATCTTCTTTCCCATGCCATGGAAGGAGCGGCTAGGGCAGCTGGGACCGGCGTAGCTATGAGGCGACACGCTTGGCTCAGACTATGTCAATTTGCGGACCACTTCAAGGCGTCATTCACAAATGCTCCCTTTGATGGTTCTTCCCTGTTCGGGAAGACAATACGTGACACCCTGGTCCAGAGCGATAAGGACGAGAAGACTATCTGCCGTTGGAGTCTGCATCTCTAGCCCTCAAAGATCCTTTTCTAGGAATCGGAGAGGGCAAAAGAAGATGTGGTTTCGAAAATCTCAGTTTTCCTTGGAGTCTCAGGACAAATCATCCCCTAGAGGCAGAGGGGGACAAGACAGACGCCGCCCGAGAAGCAGAGGAACTTTGGGTCTAGGGATACCTTCTCGGACAGACCCACACAGCAACCCTAAGGGGTTGCCCGACTGTCCTATTCTGGTGACAGTCGGAGGAAGATTGTCATTGCACCTAACAGCTTGGGAGTCTATTACGGCGGACCATTGGGTGCTCCAAATAATATCCAGAGGCTACTCCATCCCGTCCGTTGCCCCACCCATTCAACCAGAGTGCCTCCCAGATGTTCCACCCGCTCAAAGGGAGGAAGCAGCGCAAAAAATTTCAAAGCTTCTTCGCAGTCGAGCCATCAAACCGGTCCCCCCAGATCAGTCCAGATTAGGCGTTTACTCCAGGTTCTTTTTAGTGCCAAAAAAGACGGGGGACCGTAGGCCCATATTGGACCTGTTAACCCTGAACCTGACTGTAGCCAAGCAGAAATTTCAGATGGTCACCTTGCAGTCCATTCTACCTTACTTCCGATAATGCAACTGGATGTGCTCGATAGACCTCCAGTACGCTTACTACCATATCAAAATTCACAGAAGCTCCAGGAGATTCCTTCGCTTCCAGCTGGGATCCAATCATTTCCAGTTCAGAGCCCTACCCTTTGGTCTCACCACAGCCCCTAGGGTGTTCACCAAGGGTATGGCAGTCGTAGCGGCTCACCTGAGGCTTCAGGGAATTCAGGTGTTTCCTTACCTAGATGAATGGCTCTTCGCTGTTGCCAGCAAGCGTCTTCTTTGCATGGCCAGAGACTCCTTCCTGCATCTTGCAGTCAACCTAGGGATTACCATCAACATTTCCAAGTCCTGCTTGAACCCAACACAGACCTTGGAATTTATAGGGGCACATCTGGACACTCTACAATTGAACGTCTTTCTCACTCTAGACAGGGTCCAGAGCCTATGGACCCATGTATCAGTGATCCTAGGCCCCAGGCTGCCAATGGCGAGCGATGCTTTCCAAGCCCTAGGCTCCATGGCCGCAGCAGTCTCAATCCTTCCCTGTGCGTGCCTTCACATGCGGGTGCTTCAGTGGACCCTGGCAGTACAGTGGTCTTGGCTAGACCTCCCCATGGACTATCCAATTCGAATCAGCAGGGCCTGCAAGATATCTCTTTTTCTGGTGGCTCCAGTCACTAGAAATCTTGGCAGGTCAACCCTTCATAGCACCCACAGCCCAAGCCACAGTGACAATGGATGCCTCCCAGTGCAGGTGGGGGGGGGCACTATTTGGGGAGGATGGTCCAAGGCACGTGGTCCCAGACCGAGACCAGATTGCATATCAATGTTCTGGAGATGAGGGCAGTGCTTTTAGCGTTGCAAGCCTTTCATGCTGTTCTTCCCCCGGGGACGATTGCAGCTCAGTCAGACAACATGTCTGTTGTCTGGTACATCAACAAACAAGGGGGAACCAGATCTTACCCTCTCTGTCATGAGTCTGTGAGAGTGTGGGAGTGGGCGATCTCCACCAGTCAGTTTCTGATTTCAACGCACATTCTGGGATGCTCCAACATTTTAGCGGACAGACTGAGTTGGGCTATTCTAATGCCATATGAGTGGTCCCTAAAACAATCGATAGCGGAGGAGATCTTGCTTGCGTGGGGTCAGCCTTGCTGTGATCTCTTCGCATCTTCTTCCAATGTGAAGTGCAGCGAGTTCTTTGCTCTGATCCCCGGACGAGAAGGACTCCCCTAGAGACACTCTCGTCCATGCTTGGACTCCCGGATTACTGTATACTTACCCCCCGTTACCTCTCATTCTGAAGTTCCTTCAGAAAGCTTGCCAACTGGGGTGCAACGTGATCCTCATTGCCCCATTCTGGCCTCATCAGGTGTGGTTCCCCTTCCTCTGGTCTCATATTCTAACTCCACCTCGAATTCTGGATCCTTGCCCGGATCTCATCTCTCATCCCTCGGGCATCTGTCCGCCCAACCTGGACAGCCTCAAGCTGACGGCTTAGTTGCTCCAGTTCCCATGATTGCTAGGACTCCCGCTTTGTCATCTTCAGTAAAGACTATTCTGGTGACATCCCACAAAGCTTCCACTAGGAAGGTTTATTGCAGTAAATGGAAACGCTTCTCTATTTGGGCTTCTCAGAGGAACCTAGATCCCTTTACAGCCCCGGTTCCTGCAGTGTTGGAGTTCTTGTCCAATATTTTCCAACAAGGGGCTAGTTCCTCCACCGTAAAAGTACAACTGGCGGCCATCTCTAATTTTCATGTCAGCAAAAATATGAATGCTCTGGCCTCTTTAAGACTGTGTAAAGCTTTTCTGAAAGACACCTTTCTTTTACGCCTTCCAGTTAAGGACTCAGTCCCTTCTTGGGACCTTACCCTAGTTCTGCAGGCTTTAGTTGCTCCTCCCTTCGAACCAGCAGCGTCAGTAGATTTGAAATTCTTATCCTGGAAGACAGCTTTCCTAGTGGCCATTACTTCAAGCCATGAGAGTTTCTGAGATCCAAGCTTTGTCTGCTGTGCCCCCTTACTTGATTTTTCATAAAGACAGGATTTCGCTCCGCACGAACCCTTCCTTCTTACTGAAAGTTGCCTCTGAATCAAATATTAATCAGACGATTAACCTGCCTGTTTTCTTTCCAAATTTTCCAGAACAAGGGTGAATATAAACTGCATTTGCTAGATGTTCATAGACAGCTTCATTTCTATTTACATAGGACTAAACCCTTTCGTAAGTCTGACCAGTTATTTGTGTGCTTTTCTAGACCCTTTTTGGGCAAAGCCATATCCAAGGTCTCCTTAGCTAGATGGATTACACAATGTATACTGCAAGTCTATAAGGACAAAGGTCTGTCCCCTCTTGGTCCTGTTAAAGCTCATTCTACCAGATCTATGGCAATATCTGCTGCTTTTTGGTCTAGGGTTTCACTGGATGATATCTGTGCGGCTGCAACCTGGGAAGGTCACATACATTTATTTCTCATTATAAGTTGGATTGGATCTCTAGAGGGAGAGCATCCTTTGGCTCTGCGGTACTCAGGAATATCCTTCCATGCTGGCCTCCCAGGAGTTTTGGTAGCTGGGGACTCTGTCCCACAGGTTGCAGATAAATGAAGTTAAACTACTTCAGATAAAGAAGTTGTGTACTCACCATAATGTTCCATCTGAGTAGTTATACTTCATTTTCTGCAACCTTCCCGCCCTCCTTCCCCCAAACCTGTTCTAGGTTAGTTCTAGTATTGAGTTGCTGATAGTTTGGATAGTGGCAAACCTGATCTGAGGGAAGGTAGGAGATGTGAGGGATTATGGGTAAAGGGAGGAGCTTGGAACTTGGAGCAGATGCTTAGAAAATGTTGCCGGCTCAGATCCGATATGGATCCGAATACCCACAAGTTGCAGAAAATAAAGTATAACTACTCAGATGGAGCGTTATGGTGAGTACATAACTTCTTTTTTATGTTACATTTTGTCATTGTCTCGCTGTATTATGTCATGAATCTATTGTGTTTATCCAAGACTGAGACTGAATTAGGTCCAGTGGGATCAGTTCTCTATCCCAGTTAAAAAAGTTCAAAAGAAAATAAATAAAGTTAATTGAAATACTTGTATTTTATTTCTAAATGCCTCAGATTTATAACTGTTATGTATTAAGCCATACATTGGCTTAAAATGGAAACTTGCATTGTTGGTAATGCAGTCTACTTAATCTATTTCATCCATTGGTGACAAAAAAATATTCCTGTCCATTACCGGTTTTAGAGTTGATAATGTAAGCAATCCTGTTTTGTTAGTAAAGGAGCCACTCACAAACTGGCAGTTGCTGTTACGCTTCTCACCTGCAGCTCATGCAGGAGAACAGCTCCTTTGTCCTCTGTCATGATTCTACTGAGAAACTGTTATTTTCCTTATTCTGTTGTATAATTATGTCTACTTTGACTTAATTTCATGTTTAATAGGGTTATCACCTATTGTATCCCTTTGGTTTTCACAGATTTCCATTGTCCTTTACATACTCCCAATGCATTTTGTTATGCAAAACAAACATTATGTTTTGAAGCAGCATATCCATAAATTCATGTAGTATATTACACTAAGTTGAAGAAATTTGAAACTACATTTTTTAGTTTTTTATTTATTATGGCTGATTTTTATGTGTAAGGAATAGAAGCAGGGCTCTATGTTGAAACAGAGTGCTGTTTCCATTCTTTTTTGTTTTGTTTGGTTGACTGCTGTTGTGCATTTGTCACATTTGTGGATTTTGATGGGATGGGAGATTGCTTGAATGTTATGGCTTGTCTGCATGTACATGAAACTTCAGCTGTGTTTAATGAGTTAAGCACTTTATTGGATGAACAATTCTTATTTCAGATGACACTTTTTATTTTACATAATGCTGTTTATTACTGATAAACAGATTGCTGGATTCTCTTACAGTAATGATTTGGTGCATCCTAAAATCTCCTGGTTATTAGAATTGAAGTGATGTCATGGTTATTTGCTAGCATTTACAAGATTTTACATTTGCTAGTGTGGACTCTGTGTAAATCTATCTTTTCATCTGCTGAAATCCTATGCCTGGACTTTGTTACTAGATAGAAAGTAGTAGAATGATGTAAGCTGTTATTGTACACATCTGTTGCTGATTGCGAACGAACACTGGTGGAGTTATTGTGTGCATGTGTCTGCTGTTGAATGATAGGGGAGATATGAGAATATTTTTCTTTGCTTAGCTAACTGTTTTTATTTGATTTGTAGTTTTATGTTTTCTATGACTTACGTTAGGAAAAGAGAGAATGAACACAATTTGCTTTTCATTCTTATGGTCTATTTTTCTCCAGAAATTCAATTGGCCATTTAATTTTGTTTATTCATTCATTCACTCATGTGTGCTGTGATTTTGTGCATCTGAAACTGGTTGTGAACGAAACCAAAGGGGATTTATTTGTATGTTTCCTGTTAATTGACACCAGGGGAGGTACAGGGACATTTTTGGCTTTTTAATTTAATTTATTTGTTCTCTGAGTTGTCCTACTCTTCATAGTTCTTCGTAGGAATCATTTAAGTCTAAGTATATTCTTGCACAAGACTTATCTGACTGCCAGTAAATCCATATTAAGTAAATAATTAAATCTTTGGTTTGCCCATGGTATTAGTTCTAAATACCAGCAGAATTCCTACAAATAGTAGCCAGTGCTGTTTCCTGCACAATATCCATTCTCATTAACAGATCCCAGACTGAAGCCCTTGTCCCCAAAATATGGAAAATATCACATGTAATCCCTCATCATAAAAGAGGTAATTCTACAGAACTGACAAACTATCGTCCAGTATCTATCCTATCCCCAGTAGCCAAACTCCTGGAGAGATGTATACATACTCAAATTATAGACTACTTGCATACACACAAACTCCTGTCAGTCACTCAACATGGGTTTCATCCCTGTCACAGTACCATCACCGCTCAAATGTCCTTCACCAATACAGTAAACAACCACAGAAGTAATGGCAAATTTGTGTCTGCTATCTTCCTCGATCTGTCAAAAGTCTTTGACATGGTTAGACATAGCACACTTATCAAAACTCTTTCTGATGTAGGTCTTAGTTTGATTCAAAAGCTATCTAGCCTGCTGCCAGCAAACAGTATTGTGGTAGCATGAACTCTCACCACTTCTTCCAGTCACTGTTGGAGTACCACAAGGCTCCATTCTAGGCCCATTACTCTTCTCTCTGTCTATACTAACAACCTCCACACTTCCATTCCTCATGCATCTGTCATACAATATGCAGATGATTCCACACTTTGTGCAGCTTCTTCATTACACAAACTCCAAACACTAACTCAAGTATCCTTCCTCTCAGCTGAAACATGTCTATCCAACATCCAACTTATTCTGAATCCTAGTAAAACAAAACTTCTTCTCTTTAAACCTACTAGATCCACCTCCTTAGACCCCACCTTTAATATCTTGTCCAGTAATAAAACTATTATTTTTCCCATAGCACTCACAAAACTTCTTGGAATCGAGAGTGACAATAATTTGAGATTTAATATTCGCATTGGCCACACTATTATTAAGGTACATAAGGAACTGGATACCCTCTGTAGAAATACAGTATAAGAAACTGGGTACCCTGTATAGAAATACAGTGTCTTACCAAACACTAAAAGGCCACTATATCACACCTTCATCTCATCTCCACACTACTGTATGCCTCCCCAATTCTTACTAATCTCAAAAAGACTGACTTAGCAAAACTAGAATCTTGGTACAACAGAAGAGCTAGGTTTGGCTCAGACTCCCCATATAAGTCACACTACTGCACAGCTTTAAAGCAGTGCAACTGGCTAGAATTTCCCCAACTCTTACAGTACAATCAACTTACACTAGCTTATAAAATTCTGTATCAACCAGAGAAAACTGCTTCACTGCAAAACCTACTTCAGCCCTACTCTAGTAACAGGACTCTCCGCTCTAACAATAAATTCCTTATTGAAGTAACTAAAGCCAGCAACACAGCAGGAGAATCACTCTTCTCTAATTTCATATCCAAATTATAGAACTCTTTACCAGCGCACATATCTCATCCGCTCACTAATCCGAGTTACTAAAAACTCCCTTCAGTTCTACTTGACTGTGTTCCTGTACTACTCCAGGCTTGTTCCTACCTTAATTTTCTCTATCCACTACTCAGTATCTGAAGGTTTATAGGTTGTATGTTTTGTGTAACTGTTGTCAAAACCTAGGACTCGTACTTCTCCCCATTATTAGTGGTTTACTTTTTCTTATTCATCTGTATTTACATACATTTTTTGCATGTATCTTCTTAAATATGTTGTATTCTTTCTGTATTTGACATAATTATTTTGTCTATTATGTTACACATTTGATCTTTATTGTTTTTATTGTGGATCTTTTCTCCTCGGGCCTCCACTGAAAAAGGACATGCGTCCAGCGAACTTTCCTAGTTAACAAATGTAAAATAAATAAATAATAAATATGCGCATATAGCTTTATTAAATTTCTCAGATGCCATCTACTTTTTCCTACGTTTGTGTTCTTTAAAGAAGTATTTTCTTAATAAAATTTCCATACGTTATTCTCTGATATTATAAAAAAGTGGGATTAAAAAAGAAATGAGAGAAAGAAAAATAAGGAGAGTGGAGAAAGCTAGAAGAATATTCATATTACAAATAACTAAAAATAATTTTATGGATAATGATGTATTTTGCAACATGTATTTGTCAACTGCATGACATTTTATTTACTATAGGTGTACTAAATGATAAGAGAATTCTCTGTTGTTATTATGTATATGTTCTAAAGGTAACACCTGTAGTTTCTGATAGCAGTCTTGTCCTGTTAGGAGGGTTAAACTTCAATATTTGAAGATGTACATAGTTTTATGTGTCAGTATTAAGTTAATAGGTGTTAGGGGTGTTCTGAGGTGTTTGTTTTTTTGTTTCAGGGCTTTCACTAAAACAAAAAAAGTTTTGTAAGTTGTGAAATAAGTTCAAATGGATTTGACAAGAAACAATTGTATAAAAGATCAACCTGCCAAACATTAGTTCCAGCTTTTGTGTTACATGCATACACTGGACATTAAAAAAAAACACTATTACACATAATGGGTGACAGCACTTTTCGTATTATCTTTAAATGTAAATGGTCTCACAAATGTATACAAAAAAGAAAGAGTAGTGAACTATATTAAAATGTAGAATGCAAATAGCTATGCTACAGGAGAAGCATTTGGAAAGAACTAATTATGTAAATTTGGTAAATAAAAGTTTTCAGGATGGTTATTCAGTGGAATATCTGGGACAAAGGAAAATGGGGAGTACTTAGATTAATTGCAAGAGGAGCTCCAATAGTGATAGATGAGGATAAAAAAGATAATAATGGTAGAGCTGTAGTGCTAAGGGGCTTCTGACAAGGGAGGAGGATTACACTGACATGCATTTATATTCCATCTGAAACTGCTATAATGGAGCTGAAAAAAATCCAAGAGAGAGATTCAGCTTTCAGCAGGGAATATTATGTATAGGTGGGGGATGAAATTTGATTTGTAGCAGTGAAGATGTATCTGGGGGGCCCAGAAGAGAAAATATAACAAGAGGGTAGATTTTTTAAGAAATTTATGAAAATATTTGGCATGGAAGATGTGAATTCATTAGTAGGACTTTGGATTGAATTTAAGTATTATTATTCCCAAAGATAAAAAAAAAACTGGGCTAGGCTAGACAGAACTTATATTTCCCAGGAACACGTGCATTTAATTGAACGTTTTGATACACGTCCAATAAAGAACGTTTTGATACGCGTCCAATAATTATTTCAGATCATGTGCCAATAATAACTAAAATAAAAATTCAGTGTAATGAAATAAAAGTGAGATGCTGGCTCTTTCCCACTTATCTTTTGAAGAGAGAGGAATTTAAGGAATGGGTAGTGGAAATTATTCGGGAGTTATTAGAGAAGATAGAAATTTCTTCTGATAATATAGCTATGGAGTTGGATAAAATTAAAGTGGAGTTTAAAAATAAGTGGAAATAAAAGGAGGAAATATGTGGTTTAGAAGTAATAATAATTATTTAGAGGGACTGACAAAGGTTAAAGTATTGCAGAATGGTAGGACTCTTACAGAAGAAGAAGAAGAAGAGGAGCAAATGCAGAATGCTAAAGAGAAAATAAGGAATTGCCCTGATAATATGCATGAGCTCAGAAAGCCTGCTGTTACGCAACTGTTTTTGATGATAACTCCAGAGCACAAAAACTTTTAGCACAACTCAGGCAACTGAAATTTTAAAGGGTTGTCACCAAGTTTAGGGAACCTGTAACAAGGAAGGTAAGAAGAGATCCTGTAGCAGTATTAGAAATATTTTGGAAATTTTATAAAAATATGTATAATGCAGAGAAATATAGAACTCAAGAACAGGTACAAATGGAAATGTTTATGGAAGAATTAAATAAGCCAATGTTGGAGGTAGATGAGGCTCAATTACTAACAGTCAGGCTAGGAGGAGATGAGATAAAAATGGTGCTGTATAACCAATCTACAGGAAAGTCCCAAAGAATAGATTGTATTCCTGTGGAGGTTTGGAAGCTAGGAGGGAAAATTTGATAACGATCTGGCAGGTCTTGTTTAACAGTATTTTAAGATGAGAAGTACCAACATCCTGGAAGAAAAAAGTGGTGGCTGTAATAGTAAAGAGGGTAAAGACCAATCAGATCCTGCTTTGTATAGGCCCATTTCAGTTCTAAACCATGATTGTAAAGTGTTTGTCTATAGTGGCTAAAAGAATGCAAAAGTGATGCCAAAATTTATAGATATGGATGAGTATGATTTTCTGGAGGGGAGGCAAACATTTGACAACACTAACATAACAATGATGATCCAGAGGGAAGCATAATGTAAGAAAATACCATTGTTGTTGGTGGGGCTTGATACATAGTAATCTGAGATTTTATGAGCAGGGCAATGGAAGCATTTGCCTTCCCTGATAAAATTATAAGGTTGATTAGGAGAATATATTATTAGGGACTGGAGGTAAAAATTCAAGTGGGTGGGGTCCTCTCTGATAATTTTAATTCTGATAATATTCTGCAAATATTAGAAAATGGAAATCAAAGTCTAAACCAACTTTACTAGAAGTAGTGAATATAGTAACCGAGGTAAAACAACTGGAAATGGGATCTTTAGAAATAACGGTAAGAGAAAATTACATAAAAAATGGGAATTGTTGGAACAATGCATACGTTTTGGAGGAGGAATGAGGTTTAAAAGAAGGCAGGATTTGAATGAGCTATGTAAGGTTTGACTAAGGATGACTCGATAGATTATAAGTGATGGCGTAATATCTGCAACTGAAAATGTCAATATGGCTTGTTTTCATTTATATAAATGTATGATTGCCTATGTCATAAGTGATAATTTAATAAAGATGTTTCTTGTTTTAAAAAAAGCAGTGTATTCCTGTTTAATTTTATGTAGTAACATTCACAACAGTTTCTAAACCTATTTTGATATTAGGTTTAGAAGCATGTGTGTGTGTGTGTGTGTGTGTGTGTGTGTGTGTGTGTGTGTGTGTGTTACTAAATAAAATTAAACAGGATTACACTGCTTTTTTTAAACAAGAAACATCTTTTATTAAATTACACTTATGACATCACAAACCATCTTGACATATTTTCAATTTTATTTTGTTTTCAGTTTTGATTTGTTACAGTTTTGGGGTATCTCAGTAACACTATAACAGAAACAATATGTGAAGCTGCGTCTTACCATACGAGAATGAAATGAATTTAGACAGAGCAATATTTTCACCTTCTTTCATAGATTACACTATAAGAAGAATTAATCTTTATCCTGTACTAAATTAATTTGATTTTATAAATTGATAATTGCTACTATGATTTCATCAGATTTCATATATAATTAAGTTTTCCAGCACAATATTTTGATGTAATATTTTCACTCTGTCTTATTAAGGATATTTCTTTTAAGATTTGTGAAACAACCATACTAACCAAAACATGCTATTATTTGTCAGTATATACTGCTGCTAGTTTCTACTGCCATTAGTCAAATATATTTAATCATTATCAAATATTTCATTTTGAGACAATGTCAAATGTTTCATTTTAATTTTTTTTCATAGTTTTCGTGATGCATGCATTACACATATGTTACTTAAGTGTACTATGTTTTACTTAATAGTCCCCTTTGTGGATGACATCTGATAAATCTGTATCTGTTACACTGTCGGCAGGACTCTTATTGACCAGTAATACATTCTTATTTGAGATGATATATAGACAAATCATGTCTGTAGTTGTCAGGCACTCAAGTAATTTATTAAAACAAATAAAGCCTTACTTTATAGTTCCTGAAGACATTTTATGATCCCTAGCTTTTTGGTTAAAATGAAGGAATTGAGATGAGGGCCTTTTAGGGTAATTTTATTTGAGTACTTAATATAAACTGGAAATACTTTTGATTCCATGTGTACTACTTTAACATTACTGAAAGTTTTTAATGATCTAAAAGAATTACTGTATCTATTCTTGCATGTCTGCAGCCATTAATATTTAATATTATACTCTGGACTAAACATGATTTCCATGCTTTAACTTAACATGAAGTTATTTCTTATTGTCTTTGAATGTAAATGGAGTTAATAATCAAAGGAGATATGTACTACAGTATGTCAGTTTTATGTATGTCAGTAATAAACCCCATATACTGTTTTTGCAAGAAACCCTATTTTAAACATTCTAGAAGCACCACCACCGCAGACTCATCCATCCAATTTCCCATCAGCAAAAGGACCATCAATAAATTAGCAAACAACGCTCAGCAAAAGGTAAAGCAATAAGAAATCAAACTATCTAAGATCATACTACATACTGGAGTAAACATATAACTTCCCTCCAATCTAAAGCCATTTGACATTCAGACATTTTAATTTGTGCAGAAGTTATTCAGAGACTGACAGATTACTGAGCTGTCACATTTGCACTCTGTGCTTATGACCAAACCAATGAAGCATACTTGTCAATTCCAATAGAATTAAAGTAGCTTAATAAGAGGGCTATTTGCAAGGTTACATGACAGTTTATATTGGCAATAAGCAAAGGTATTAAAAAGGCTCTGTTTCCTCATAATTATGCTGAAAAGTCTTCCAAGGTAAATACAACCTTCTGATTTAGTATGGAACCATACCTCTCAACCTTAGAGCAAGATATCTGGAAAAAGAGAAAAATAAAAGTGGGACACAGGCCCCAAAATAGTTATGCATCACAGACACCATTAAAACAACTGTAGCTGTAAACATTATACATCACTTATAATCTTTCTATCCCATCATTGTCAAGTTAAGCATTATATGGCTCATTCAATCCTGCCTTCTTTTGCAACAAAGAAACAATGCTTTGAAATGACAAATGGATTAAAAATAATACATAAAACACATTGCATCAACATCCTGCAACTTCCTACCTGCAAATAACCACAGAGCTTTCACTGAAACTAGGGCTGCTTATTTCCCAGGATTGATAGCTCTCCCTAATTAAATCTAATAGGACACAATCTACCAGGATCTGTACTATTTATTATTTTTATTTTATTTATTTATTTTATTTTACATTTGTTGACCGGGAAAGTCAGACTGGATACATGTCCATTTTCAGCGGAGGCCCGGGGAGAAAAGCTCCACAGTGAGAGAATATAATGCATTGATATAGTTGATTGAAGTAAAAAATAGACAATGCCTAGAACTATAGTACAAAACAAAACAAAACAAAACAAATACGTTTCCTATACTAGAAAAATGCTATAGAGGAGATTTAGTAAAGTAAAGTACGTTGATCTTAAACAATATAAAGGATACATAAATATTAATACTGCTTCTAGTATACTGATACTCCATTCAGACTAACCATTTCAGTTAAGAGTAGAGAGAAATGAAGTGAGAGCGAGGGGATGCATCTAGGGAAGTTTCTATACTTGTATGAGAGAGGATTAGTCAGGACTTGAGCACTGGCAGAGCCAATTTAACTTTAGATGTTGATTTAACCTTTTTTTGAAAACAGATAGGGAGGAAGTGAAAGAAAGGCTAGTAGGAAGAGAGTTCCATATTTTGCCAATGGCATTGCTAAAAAGTGAATCCCCACCTACATTGTTTGCTTTGACTGTTTGAACTAGAAGCTTTTTGGAGGAACGCAAACTACTGAGATTGTTATAGGGTCTTATTAAGTTATTCAGCGCTGGAGTTTTGTCCGGTTGGTTGAGGATTTTAAATGCTTCCATAAGTTGGGTCTGCTGTAGGAGGTTAGTGAGTTCTAACCAGCCTAATTTTCTTAGGTTGACACAATGGTGTGTTCTATAGGGCATTTCCGTTGCAAATCTGGCAATTTGATTATAGCAGCGTGTTAGTTTGTTTAGTTCCGTTGATTTGAGATTAGTGAGTATAGGGGAGGCATATAGGAGGGAAGAGAGAAGATGTGAGCGGGCCATAGTCACTTTTGCTATTGGAGTTAGAAAAGATTTGATCCGGTATAGAGACCCAAGTTTTTTGTTAACGGTTTTGATGGTCTGATTAATATGGATATCAAATCTAAGTCTGTTATCTATGCAAACTCCTAATAGTTTGGTATAGGAGTCTGGAGAGATGACAGTCCCATTTTTGGATTGGATAGAAAATGATATAGGTGTGGACTTTTGATTGGGTTGGAAGAGTAGTAATTTGGTTTTGTTTGGATTAAGGATCAATTTACGTCCTAATAGCCAGTTTTCTACTGTCCTGAAACATGATTGGGTTTTGGATAATAGGTTGTCAGGATTAGTATCAGCACAGACTAATGTCGAGTCATCTGCATATTGAATGCAGGTTGCTTCAGGGATGGCTTTATACAGGTCATTTATGAAGATAGTAAACAGAAGAGGCCCCAGTATGGATCCTTGGGGCACTCCTATGGTATTAGGTAGGAGGTTGGAAAGTTTAGAATGCCAAAGTACGGCTTGTTTCCTATCAGAGAGATACCCATGAAACCAATCTAGAGCTAATTTGTCTAGTTGGAGATTTTCTAGTGTATGATGTAGAAGCTGGTGGTTCACCATATCGAAGGCCTTCGATAGGTCAAGAAATAGTGCTGAAGATATTTTTTTGTCATTTCGATAGTGATTGATAGTATCGGTGAAAGAGAGAAGTGCAGTGGTTGTGCTATGGTGGGGTCTAAAACCGTGTTGTGTATCAGTTAGTAATTTGTTCATGGTAAGGTAGTGAAGGAGTTGTTTGTGTATACATTTCTCCATGATTTTGGCCAATGGTGACAGTAGAGCTATGGGCCTATAATTTGATAGTTCAGTTGATAGGCCTCCTTTATGGAGGGGAATGACATGGGATACTTTCCATATAGATGGGATAGTGGATTCTGCTATGGTTCTATTGATTAGTATTGAGATAGGATATGCTATGACATCTGCTGCTACTTGCAAGTATTCAGCTGGGAGAAGGTCTGCAGAGAGAGTGGTTGGCTTTAGTTTCTTCAGTAAGGAACATATATTTGCAGTAGGGACAGGTTGGAATTTGAAGGTCGATTGTGACTTTTGTAAGTTTTCCGCTTTACTGGAGTTGGTGGATGGTAGTTGGTTAGCTAAGGATTGTATAGTATCGGTAAAGAAATTGTTAAAGGAATTTGCTACGTCTTCAGGTGTTTTGTCACTTAGTGTTTTTGGGGTGGGGTAGAGGATTTACCTGGGTGGAGTAGATTATTTAATCCTGTCCAGAATTTTTGAGGGTTGTTTTGGTGTTTATTTTGGAGATGGCAATAGTAGTTTTTTTTATCAGATAAAGTTGCTTTTTTGGTCTCGTTTCTAAGTTGTTGAAATTTTATGCGGTCTGGGGTTGATTTCGTTGCACGCCAGGTGTTCCATGTTTTGTTTCTACTTTTGATTAGTGCTATGGTATTTTTTGTTAACCGGGGTGCAACATTTGTTTTTATTCTGATTGATCTTATTGGGGCGTGAGCCTCAAGTATAGCTAGGAATGTCTTATTAAAAAGATGTACAGCCTCCTCTAGGGGGAGATGCTTAAGGGGTGCCCAGTTAAAGGATTTAAGTTCCAACAGGAATTTAGTGAAGTCAAAATGCCTCTTATTTCTGACTGGCCTATACATAGGCAGGGTAGAGTTTATTATCTTCTTTTTCATAATATAGGTAAGGAGGTGGTCGCTAAGATCGTTTGGAAGGGTCCCGGCCATATGTGTTTGGGGATGACTGTTGATGAGTATCCAGTCTAGGATGCTCTCTTTTTGATTATTATTACCTACTCTGGTGGGGGAAGATACTAACTGACTGAATCCCTGTAAGTTGATGTGGGTAGGGTTGACTTCTGAGGAGCATAAATTATGGCCTGCAAATTGCAAGTGCACTTTATTTACTTAAACTATATTTCTAAGATCACTTACTGTATTTTTTCAGTAACATCGCAATATCCATTTCCAGGTCACTTTACAAGACATTGGCAGTGGTAGACTTGGCATCCTCCAGATCCCTACAGGGCCACACTCATACTGCTAGCATTGTCCATTAAATATAAAATATCCATCTACTGCAAATTGCAAGAAGCTATGTCTTAAGAAATCTACTTTTGGCATGCCTAGTACCCAAGTATCAGGTTTTGAAACAAAGAAACATTCTCCACAGTCCGTAAGTCTCTGTCTTTAATAATCATCTACTGTTGCAACCCCTCCGAACACACAAACACACACATACACTCTAAAACCCACAACATTTAAAAAAATGACATTGTGCCCACCTGATTTTCCAGTATTGATGATCCACCAAAGCTATACTTATTGCTGTCCAATCTGCCACTGCTTAGAACCTACCAATGACAAAACAGTACTGGGTGCTTTTTTGTTTGTCAGAAAAAAGAATTCAACTTTATACGCTACAGTCCCACAAAGTCAATCCACTACTGACCCACTGACCCTAGGCTGCTGTCTCATTCTTGCTCCCTGGAACTGCATTAGCTTGGATGACTAACTTTATTTCCTAAGCAAAAGACACAAATTGGAAGATGAAGCAAAAATCCATACAGTTGAGAGGTATAATTTCATATTCAATACAACACTGTCAGGAAAGGTGCAATTTAATGAAAGTGTACTTTTAATGTATGATATATCTGTGAGCTAACTTATTTGTGTTCAGTAGGTAGACTGATAGTCATTAACCTCTTTGTGCATGTCTCTCGTGCTGTCTCTGTCATGCACACATACACACACACGCACTCTTCTTCCACTTTCACATACACAAACATTCTGCTTTCATGCATGTGCTCACAGACTCACTCACTCCGTACTTACCTATTAACACAGATAAGTGCTGACCCTTTCAAAGATAATGGTGGCAAATCCATACATGAGTCCCTCTTCAGCGAGAACACACACACACTGATTCTTTGGCATGAAATAACAGTGGGAACACACAGATCCTTCTTTGGCGCAAAAAAATCAAAACTACAAGGGTGCTTTGGTGCATGCGCACACTGACAGAGTTATAGGTCACGGGCGTGAAAAAAACAAAAAAAGTGTTTTGAGGCCTGTGCATATCGATGTTGTAGTTAGAGGTCAGGGGCCACATGGAAGAGCTCTGAGGGCCGCAGGTTGGACACGTCTAGTCTAAAGTCTATTAATCAGCTTTGATCAAACCTGTGTTATTGATAAAAGGCAAACTCAATATAACATTAAAAGATTGTGGATTCTTTCTGACATGCCATGCTATGTTATAACAAACAGGAAGCAATATTTATTAACATAGAAGTTGAAAAGGCTTTTGATTCATTAAATTGGGCTCATCTTTTTAAAGCACTTGAACTGTTTGGATTTCCATTTCAGTTCATTAGAGACAATAAGCATATGTAAAATTGAGGTCCTTTTCCTCAACAGTAGTTGAGCTAAAGAAAGGCACAAAACGGGGTGCTCAATGTCTCTTTTATTGTTTTCACTAGCTGTAGAAATTTTAGCAGTAGCTGTCAGATACAAAAAGAGCATGCTTTTTGCAGATGACATAATGTTGTTTCTTATTAATAGTGCTATACCCGCAAATAGAACCATCCCAAGTTTAAAGAACTTTGAGAAATTATCAAAGTTGGACTTTAAGAAACATAAATCTAAATTTTTCATTTAAATAAATGTGAAGATTGCATAATACCTCAATACAACAGTATCGGATGGGAAGCTGGGAATTACCTTACCTGGGAATATTATAAAAAAATTGCATGAAGAAACCCGAGACACAGACTTTGAGATTAATGAATATTCATTTCAGTAATTTGTTGGAACAATCAAGTTATCTTATCTGAAAACAGCTTGTTAAAATTCTTCACCCAAAGTTATTATAAATTGTTCAGACTGCTACACTTCCTTCAAAAAAACATGCTTAAAAATTTGATAAGAAAATATTAAGTTTTCCTTGGTTTCCAAATAATTTTAGAATTGCTTTCAAATGGCATATTAGACTGTGGGAAAAGGAGGCATTAAATTTCCTGGTCTCGATAGTTATGCAAGGGTTGCTTCCTTTAAAGTTCTAATACATTGATTAAATCAGAATTATCTAGTCAGTTGGACACATTACATTTGTCTCTTTTGAGTCTGAAAAATGAAAATGTCATTCTCTTCCTCTCAGATTATTGTTAACCAGTTTTGCTTATATTTATGTAATTACATTTGTTGCAATAGAGCTGCCTAGTCTAGCTACATTAGTAATATTTTTAAAAAATAAATCTTTTAAAATGAGATGTTATGATGTCCATCTCGCCTTCCTCCTCTCTGGTTGGGTTCGGAGTCAATCTCAGCTCCGACGCGCCACTTCTAGAGCTCGAAGAGTCCTTTCTGGCTCGAGGCTAGCCGCTTATCCCAGCATGCTTAGCAGTAGCTACTCAGATCTCGTTTGGTGCTTGCAGCATCGAGATTGTCTTCTGCTGGCTCAGGCTAAGTAGTGATTTTTTTCTATAAAAATTCTTGTTGTTTAAGGCTAAATTTCTTTAGAGTTTAGTGATTACTCCTTCTATATCTCCCCTATCCTTGTTGCTTGTTTTTTGCTGTTGTTAGGCTGTCATTTTCTCTCAGGCCTTTACCAGTGTGTTGTTGTGGTTGTCGAAGGCCCATTTTTCTTGAGGGTTGTTCCCTTGTCCTGTTATCCCTCCTTGCTACCTAGGGAGAAGCCACTTTAGTTAGAGGCCTTCTCCCTTTGGGAGCAGTAGCCTTTTAAGCTACCCCCCTTCTTCCTCCTTTTTTCTTCTAAAAAAAAAAAAAAAAACACTCTCCAGTTGTTAGTCCTGTCTGTTGTGGTGTTTATAATGTCTAAAGAAGTACCTAAGCAGTCAGGGTTCAAGAAATGCAACTCGTGTGGCCAGAAAATGTCCCTTATGGACAGGCAACATGAGTTGTATTGTCTAGGGGTGGTCCACCTGCAGGACTCATGCTCTGTTTGCCATACCTTTAGCACACAGGTTTTGCAGGAGAGGCGCAAAAAACTTATTTTGAGAGGGTTATTAAAACCAAAGTCAATCCAGACCCACACGTATGGCAAGTGCAAAGGCTCTAAAGCCCAAAGGCAAATTCAAAAAACAGAGCCAGCACAAAGTGTGGTATAACAATTTAATATGCCAACAAATACAGTCCCATGGGTAAAGGAAAAATGCCCCAACACCCACTGTTTGTCTTTTTCACTGAAGAAGGCTTTTAAGCCGAAACCGGTTTGTTTGTGTGTTGGAGCTTTTTTCCCTCACCCATGGTACTGTATTTTTTGGCATTATTAAATTGTTATACCACACTTTGTGCTGGCTCTGTTTTTTTTAATTTGTCTTAGGGTTATTAAAATCCCAGGTTGAAGTAGCATTGGACACTTAGCCCTTAAAAAAATCTGATGACAAACCGGCATCTTCATCGGCTCCACCTTCAGTGCAGACAAAGTCTTGACCCAAATCTTCAGAACCTTCGGAGTGGATTCTTGGCTGCAAGTAGTCTTTTTCTCCAGCAGCTCCATCAGTATCTTTAAAGCCGTCCCGGACCCAAAAGAGATCTAGATCTCTTTCGCTGGACCCAGTGAGATCTGTGCCTCAATCTCCACTATTGCAGTCAGTGGCAGGTAGTCACCGGTCCTTGGCCCACTCCTCTCGATCATCAAGGAGTTTATTGGATGGTGATGTGTAGAGAGTGGTGAAGAGGCTGCTCAAGACACCGGTATTTGCTAAATTGTTGACAAGCGCAGCCCAGAAGGAAGTGGCGCCGTTGTCCGAACCAGTCCCTGTCTCTATACCTCCTCTGACGGCGTCCAGTTCAGAGCCAGACTGCATGGAAGTAGTGGTGGAACCGTCGGTTCTGACAAACCTTGCCTTGTCTGTTCCAACATCCACTCCGGCCTCCTTGATAGTCCGCCTTGTCGAGGGGTCTAGGTGCCGAGATTCTCTCGTCGACTCTGAGGGGGGAAGTGGCATCAGACCCTTTTCTGACCCTGCTCTCCCCCTCGGAGCCTTGGCGCAGGTGATTTGGGCTCCCACATCTGCCTCAGAGCCGTCACCTTTGGTGCGGAGATCGTCTCCAGGCTTGCCGGAGCCTCCCTCCATTCTGGACCACGGTGCCTTTGAGGTGATGAGGGAGGAGTGTGCTGTCTAGTGAGACCGCTCCACCGTCAGCTCCATTGGCTTCGTCCCCATCGATACCAGTGTCTGCCTCGGATCCTCCTCTTCTTCCCAAGCATAGGGAACCGATGTCCCAGGACGCCCCACAGGGTGACCCCTCTTCTTCTGAGACCTCGCCCGAGCATGCCTCACAAAAGGTTTCCAGGAAGAAAAGATGTAAGAGGAAGCATGTGGAGTCCCCTGAGTCCGTCACTTCTGACACGGACTTGGATGACTCGGAAAGGTCCCCACGGTCTGCCTCTGAGGATATCTCATTCTCAGACATCCTTGAGATCCTTAGGCAGAGGAGAAACTGGAACTCCCTTGTCCCTTCTGAGGACAAGTCCATGTACCTGGACGCATTTGGTTCCTGACCCTTCACCTCTTGGGTGTCTCCGGCTTTCAACCCACTTTTGGCTGTAGTGAGTAGAAAGGAGTGGAGTGCTCCAGAGACCATGGAGCCCATTCAGAGAAGGCCTAACAAGTTCATGGCCATACCAGAGGACAAAACATTTCTCTCTTAAAGGCGTGCCAGTTGATGCTGTGGTGGTGGCAGCAGCAGCCACCAAGAAGGAACTCGCTAAGACTTCCTCTTCTATCCATCCTCCAAACAAAGAGTCTAGAGCCATGGATAGATATGGGAATCGTGTTTTCTCTTCAGTGGTCTTTACTCTTTGGTCGCTGAACTATTTGACACATCTCACAAGAATTCAGAGGGATCTCCTTAAAGAGCTGGGAGATGCCCTTCAGGATCCTTCGACTAACCAGCTAGTGACCCTAACCTCCATTGTTCACTCCTTCATGCGCCTGATTTCTTACACAGCAGATGGAGCAAGTAGGGCAGGAGGCACAGGAGTGGCTCTTTGCAGACACTCCTGGATGTGCCTTTGTCAATTTGTGGAGTCCTTTCAAGTCCTCCTTTATGAATGCCCCCTTTGACGGCTCAGCCTTGTTCGGGCCGCAAGTTAGAGAGACTCTTACCAGGAGTGAACAAGATGGCAAAACTCTCTCTGCCATAGGAGTTTGTTTTTACAGTACATCCCGGCCTTATCCCAAAGGCCAAAAGAGTGCTAAAATGTAGTTCTGTAAATCCCAGGGAGCTTCGCCAGACACTTGTGGAGATAATTCCCCCAGGGGCAGAGGAGGAAATAACGGGAGACGCCAACCTCATGGTGGGGGGGGGGGCGTAACAGGGTGGCAGGGATACGTTCTCTGCCAGGCCCTTTCAGAGTCCTTGAAGGATTGCCCGGCTGCCCACCTCTGGAGGCAGTCAGGGGCAGAATATCACTGTACCCAAACGCCTGGCAAAATGTAACTGAAGACTCGTGGGTATGGTGCATAATATCCAGGGGTTACAAAATTCCCTTCTCCCAAACATCCCCAAGAAGTCAAAAATGATCAATCCCAGATGTTCCACCCAATCTTCGTGATCAAGCAGCCATGGAAGTAAAAAGTCTGCTGTAAAAAAGAGCAATTCAGGAAGTCCCCGCAGACCAGATCAAATCCAGAACTTACTCAAGGTTCTTTTTAGTTCCAAAAAAAGACGGGACTGGAGACCTGTCCTGTATCTCAGCAAGTTAAACAGGGCAGTAAAGAAGACCAAGTTCCAGATGGTGACACTGCAGTCTATTCTACCCTTTTTGGGTGAGGACGATTGGATGTGCTGTATCGATCTCCAGGAAGTGTACTACCATATAAAAATGGACAGGCAGTCCAGGAGACATTTACGGTACTGGCTGGGAGCCACTCATTACCAGTTCAGAGCTCTGCCCTTTGGTCTTACTACAGCCCCCCAGGGTGTTCACCAAATGCATGGCAGTAGTGATGGCTCACCTGAGACGTTTGGGATTCCAGGTGTTTCCTTATGTAGACAACTGGCTCCTCACTGCCACCACCGAGCATCATCTCTTAAGGGCCAGGAACCACACGATTCACACTTGTGCACATCTAGGAATCACAATAAACTACAAATAATCTGCCTCGTTGCCCTCTCAGTGTATTACTTCCATAGGCGCTCAACTAAATACAAGAGGCATGATAGCCAAGCTCCCACAGGAAAGGGTGCTTACCATTTGACGTCAGGTCTCTCTGCTCTTGTCAAAGGTTCAGGCACGGTTAGTCCTAAAGGTCTTGGGCTTGATGGCGGCTGCCATTACTCTAGTCCCGTTAGCTTGTTACCATATGAGGATTTTGCAGTGGCTCCTTTTCACTCAGTGGTCGTATCAGGAACTACCAATGTCACACATGATCTTATTTTCATGTATGCTTGCAAAAAAGATCTTCAGTGGTGGCTCCACTCTCCCCTAGTCACTCTAGGCAGACCCTTTGTAACCCCTCATCCGGTAGCCTTCGTGACCATGGGCGCTTCCCAGATAGGGTGGGGGGGCATTATCTGGGACAGACAGTCCATGGAACTTGGCAGCCTCATGAGTACCATTTGCACATCATCTGGGGGGGGGGGGGGCATTATCTGGGACAGACAGTCCAGGGAACTTGGCAGCCTCATGAGTACCATTTGCACATCATGCACATCAATGTCCTGGAGATGAGAGTGGTGGTGTTAGCATTGCAAGCACTTCACAACTCTCTTCCTTTGGGCCATATAGCAATTCAGATGGACAGCATGTCAGTGGTGTAGTACATTAACAAACAGGGCGGAACCAAATCTTACCCCTTGTGTTGGGAGGCCCTTCGAGTATGGCAGTGGGTGATTTCCTCTCAGCATTTTCTGGTTGCAGCACACATCCCGGAGAAGTCCAGAGTGATAGTGGATAAGCTCAGTAGGGTAATTCTTATGCCCCATGAGTGGTCTCTGAAACAAGATGTGGTGGATATGCTCTTCTGCAGATGGAGCCAGCCATGATGCGATCTTTTTGCCTCACACCTAAACAACAAATGCAGCAGCTACTTGGCCCTAGTTCCCCCACCGGGACAGTCACTCAGAGATGCACTTATCCACGATTGGCCCCCTGGGATTCTTTACACCTTTCCTCTAATCCCAAACATTCTTCAGAAAGCAAACTACTTGAGTCGCAAGCTGATCCTCATTGTCCCTTACTGGCCTCATCAGATATGGTTCCCGTTCCTTTGGCATTACCTGCAAGAGGAGCCTTGGATTCTGGAACCGGTTCCAGATCTCCTGACACATCATTCGGGTGCTCTTCATCCCTCCATTCAAACTCTTAAGCTGACAGCTTGGTTTCACCACTTCCAGTACTAGCCAGGCTTCCGGATATCTCACCTATGGTTCAACATATTTTAGTCTCTTCTCACAAACCAACTACTAGGAAGCTTTACACTAGTAAATGGAAGAGGTTTTCTTTCTGGGCCAAGCAAAATGATATTGATCCCTTTACAGCACCAATTTCAAATATTTTGGACTTCCTGGCCGAAACCTTTGAGAAAGGAGCAGTGGCTGCTATGATTCCAGTTCAACTGGCTGCTATTTCCAATTTTCATGTGGGCATTCTAGGTTCTAATGTCATGTCCCACAAGCTGTGTAGGGCTTTTTTGAAAGGTGCTACCCTATTCAGGCCTCCCATCCGAGAACCTCTCCATCCTTGGGATTTAAATTTAGTACTAGCAACTCTAATCCTCCCTCCCTTTGTACCAGCCGCTTCTTGTCCTCTAAAATTCTTATCATGGAAGACCCTCTTTCTGATTGCAGTTATATCAGCTAGGCAGGTTTCTGAGTTACAGGCACTTTCAATCCGCCCTCCTTATATGATTTTTCACAAGTATAGAGTATCTCTTAGAACAAATCCCTCCTTTTTACCAAAAGTCTGTTCAGAGTATAATTTGAATCAGTCAATTGAGCTCCCTGCATTCTTTCCAAATTATGGCAACAAGGCAGAGTATAAGCTACATCAATTGGATGTCTGCAGGCAGTTACGATTTTATCTTCAAAGAACCAAGGACATCAGAAAATCAAATCAGCTGTTTGTATCCTTCTCACAGTGTAAGCAAGGCTCATCAGTTTCCAAAGTGACTTTGTCAAAATGGCTGTCCAGTACTATTACTTATGCTTATGAGTCTTGGAATGTGTCTGTCCCGCGAAAGATAAAGGGACACTCTACTAGGTCCTTGGCAACCTCCAGAGCTTTTCAAGCCAAGCTTCAATTAGGTACTATTTTTGCATTAGCTACATGGGCTACTCCCCATACCTTCATTAATCATTACAAAGTAGACATGGCCTCTCAGAACAGGGCATCTTTTGGTTCTATCGTCCTGAAGTCTCTCTTCCAGTGAGCCACCCAGGATTTAGGTGTTGGGGACTCTGTCTCAACCAGAAAGGAGGAAGGTGAGCTGGACAACATAACATAAAGAAGTTGTGTTCTTAACATAACGTTCCATGTTTATTGTCCTTTATCTTGCCTTCCTTCCTTGCGGCCCTCCCTCCTTCCCCCATCCTGCATGATTGAGAGGAATTCCCTTTTTGGCTGATTTGGCTGAGTCTCCTTTGCTTTTCAGCTGTTGGTATAGTCCTCGTCACCATTGTTGTTGTGTTTTTTCGGTACAAGGAAGCAGTATTGTTTGGTTGCCTCCTTTATTTGGTAATTTATAGTTCTCCTATCTAGTGGTTAGTTGTCACAAATGAGATCTGAGTAGCTACCGCTAAGCATGCTGGGATAAGGTCTAGCCTCGAGCCAGAAAGGACTCTTCGAGCTTTAGAAGTGGCCGAGTCGGAGCCGAGATCAGCTCCGAACCCAACCAGAAAGAAGGAAGGTGAGATAAAGGGCAATAAACATGGAACATTATGGTAAGAACATAACTTCTTTTATATTATGTTGAAAATGTGGTTTAATATGTTAATTCTGTTTATCTCTTCAAAGGGTTTAATAGAAAGTGACATAACTTCACAATATTGTTAGGTTATTATAATTGCTAAAAAGGCAGAACTTCCAACTGAAATACTAGTAAACCAACTGTACTTGTGTGACTTTCTCTTAATGTATATTAATCAATATTTAATCCTTAAGAAACTTCCACAAGGCAAAAGTATAATCTCCTTCATATTGTACAGAATATACTGTCATGATTGTTTATATTAAATGTCCTCAACAAGTTATCAATTTATGTACTGTGCAAGTTCTACTGTCATTTATTTTCATTGCATAATGACAGTGTACTCTGCATATTTCTATCACTAAGAAATGCTGTTTATACTTGTATTGTTTCTTATAACTGTAAGTCTTATCCAGTTGTATAATAATTTTTGTTTAGTTGTTTGCTATAGTACTTTTTAATTTGTTACTGGAGCTTTTCTTCCTGGCCTCCACTGAAAATGGGTTGTCACCCTTGCAGACTTTCCTAGTCAGCAAATGTCAAATAAATAAATAAAGCCTGTTTAATCATATATATCAGAGTTTAGTCTGAACTCGCAACAGTGGTTTTAATTCAGAACATTAGAAATCATGTTGAGGACAAGTTTTAGGATTTAATCTGATCTAAGGGCAAAAATATTCCTACACTGATCGAGAATTTATGTAATATCACTTATAATCATTCTTAGTCTAGCACTATACTCTCTTAATAATATAAAATCTTTATTTCTTTCAAAAGTAAGCTAAGTAACAAATATTTGAATTTAATTTTCCAGTGCAAAATGTTATTCTGTCCGAAAATATAAAGCAACAAATGTTTATATCTGATAAGTGGTACATCCTCCACAGGGCATTTCTGACTCCTGATAAGCTATATTAAGTTCTGGACATGTAAGCAAATTTGTAATACAGATTGTTCTCATGCAATAGTTGATTGTATTTATTTAAACAACCAGTTTAAAAGCTAGAATTGTCTACAGTAAGTAGCAATATTCTGAGAAAGAATCAATATTTTTACAAGCTTTATGTATTGAGATTCTTTATAGACAAACTGTTAAGTTTATATAATATTACAACTTATTTTTATATAAATTCAGAATATTGCTACTTAATTTGGATGATTCTAGTTTTTACACAAAAAGCTAAATGTAAAAAGACACCATATCCTCATTTTAAGGAATTTCTGGCTTTATTATATGGAGATATTCACAAGGAGATTGTTGTAAAGAAAAACAGAACATCTTCAAGACCTTTTGTCAGCACCTCATGATCTAACGATTTATCATTGATTGACTCAGTTGATGAACAAGATGCCTCTCATCTTTGATGTTGTAAGTTGACTGTCTTTGAAAATGATTGTCTTAGTGTTATACTTAATATCTATGAAGAATTAGTAGTTAGTTATTTTTATTTACTTAACTCATTCACTCCAGTATAGCTCAGGAAGCTTGCATTGTAACTTCCAATGGGCGAAGCCTAAGCTTTTTTATAGACTCAAATAATGTCATCACATTTCAAACAATTGTTTATATCTCTGGAATCATAGGGATTATGAAAGAAGTATAAATGACACACTCTTCAGCATAAACTGTTTTTATAGTGGCAGTATTCTTTAGGTTCTAGGTCTTAAACTGAATTTTATAAGTCACAGTAAACACATTTGTTTACAAAATATGACAAATGTAATAGTTACTTACAATATCTCAGCAACCACTCAAGTTACACACACACTGTCAACAGCATTATATTCATCTAGCTGAGTTTTCATATGAGGTTATGGAGTTCTGTCTGTGTCACTTGATTTTTGAGATATTTAGAAAAATGTGAAAATTATATCTATATAAATTAATATAATAAAAACATCAGTTAATATCTGTTTACCTGCACTAGACAGAGGTGAAATATTAATGCAGTTGGGTTGTGTAAGCTTCAAGATGAAATCCGTTAAAACCTTGCACATAGCATGGTTTTGGAATTATTGATGCAAATATGAACAAGCAATATTTGACATCTAGAGGCGTCAGTAGGAGTTAACTGCAGATGCACCTGGAGACGTCACTCAGGTGTAATGAGTTAAGACTTGCTCTGAAAATATTGTATGTGGTTAATGTGTTCATATTTTATTATATAGTACTTTTGGGACAGTTTTTTTTCTAATGTGTGAAGAGTAGCAAGTTTCATGTAAAAAAAATGCATACACAGAACCTGTTATAGCACTTATTCCTAAACCTCTATTGTCTTTTTCCATGCATACCACAAATATTCTTTCCCGAATTTAAATATGAACTAGCATGAGAGTTCATTAAAGGGCCTAGCATAAACCATACAGCTCTTGTTAAAAAGAGCATTCTTTCACAATGTACTCATTTGTGATTCACAGACATGTTGGCTACAATGAGGTAAGACTTCATTAACAGCTAATTTCCATGTCTCTGAATAACATTTAGTAAGATGACATGCAGATAATTGCTGATCTGCACATTGCAGTAGTAAACCTGCTGTTTTCTTGGCAGTGGCATTCCACCTGCCATTCACTCTCCCATACAAACAGGTATACAAAATACAAACGAACATAAATGCACCACAGTCCATATCCTGACCTTTCTGTCCCCCTTCTCCCATAAGAGTTGATGTGCCATTCTGGCACATTTTTAATACTGCCTGTTTTTAGTGAATCTTTCCACTACAGTCCCTGTAATGTGTGGGTGCTGTTAGGACACTTAAGTATATTGTATCTCTGGCGGATAGTGGTCCTCCCCGATTCCTATAGTGATGTGTGTGTCATTAAAGCACTTCATTGATGTATTCTACCTCCTGTCTAGTGGCTCCCTTAATTGCTATCCCCATACCATGCTTGTGGCAGGTAGTTGAACAGGGCCTTTACGCTTTGTTCAATATCGCAGTATGTTGGAACCAGCCAACCTGATCTTCATAGCCAAGAGATTTCTTAATTACTTGTGAAGTATATGCCTTCCTGGAGATGGTTCCATGTAAGAGAGAGAGAGCACATGGCTAATTATCATATGTCTTTCCATCAGACTGCTTAATTAGCATTCAACATGGCCACAGGGCAAGCTCTATGCATTGCTGCACTCCTTTATGCTAGAGCACTGTGTAGCACCATGTTAGGGCAGTTGCTTATTTGTAAAAATGTACCACAGTGTGCACACAGTAGTACCTTAATGAATCCTAGCCCTGATATTAAAAGAATGCTCAACATGCCATTCTTCCATTATTTGCAAAAATGGAACATGATGCAGTAATATACATAAAACTCACTTTTATGATGCAGTGCATTTTTTTTTCACATTTTACCCCCACTGGCTGCTGACCACCAGGCCCTCTCTCTGTCTCTCAGCTCATTTCTATCTTTCAGTGGGCAACAGCTTATGAAGAAGGGTTGTCATCCAGGTGGTTCAAGGTTTTTCCATATTCTGCCTGGCTTAATGACGTAAGGACTCAGTGCTGAGGTGCTGGGAATGGAATGTGCAATGGGCTGATGGAGAAGGATGCCCCTCACTTTTTCAAGGGGCTTTCCTGTTGTGCAGCCATGTCTCTCCCTTCTTAGCATGAGGGTTGGTCTCTGTGACATCCCCCGGTAGGTTGCACCACCCTGTATGCCACTGAGTACATGGAGACTCCACTCTGTCCTGGGGTTAAGGGTGTAGGCCATGCCTTCTTACTTCATTTCTGGCTCTTCCTTTCAGTGTACTAATAATTGAACCCTAGTTGCTTGGGTTGCAGTCACAGCATCTTCCCTCTGTGTTCTGAAGCCAGTCTGACATACTGTATCCTGTTGATTCAGTTTTTGTCTCTTTCAATTATGTACCTGCACCTATACTGTCTAATATACATTTTTCTCCATTTATCTTTTCTCATGTTTTTTTTATTTTCTTTCCTCAGTTTTGGTAAACAGCCTTTAACCATATCCATATATTTTTAAAAAATCCTCATTCATCCTCTTTATAACTGCTTTTGTTTCTGTCAAATAATTCTCTATTTATACCAGATATTACATAGTAATTCAGTGTATTTCAGTGCCATTCTAGAAATATCCGCAAAGGTTGATATATTGTCTATCCCTTAGTTTAATTCTGTAATCTTATATTTCCACCCCTTTTAATTGTCAGTACTGTACTTGTACAGAAATATAGTAGTAGTCTTAAGGGATATATTTGTAATATTCCTTCTGTTGTTATAAATGTTGTTTTCCTGTCTTCACTGTCCCCACTTCCTTACAAATGATCTCTTCCTTATAAGTAACCTTTGTTGTGGACCTTATGCCTACCCTGAACCAATTTATCTATAGTTCTTTTAAAACGAAATCCAAAACTACCTTAAAGGTTGCATTTGGTTTAAAGCTACTGCATAATCATACTAATATTCAGTAATCCCCCCCCCAAAAAAAAATATTTTAATAAAGCCAGATTCTGGTTAGTCTTTTGTCCTTGTACTGCATTGTTCAAACTTTTATATGTTTTTTCCTCCATTCTGTCTCTGTAGAACAAGTTTTACGACAATCCAGTATTAATTTCATTTAAGTCAAGTGTTTCTCTAGCTATTTAAATGTTTACTGTCTCCCTTGTTTTATAAATGTAATGCTAGCTTTATTCTACCTCCCAAACAAAACATTCTTCCTGTAATTTCACCTAACAAATTTCCTTAATAGACCATTCTTGTCTTTATACCATTCATGAAGCGTTGTAGGTATTCCCTTAAACCTGCTGTTTTATTCTTCAGCTTTTTAATTTAACCTGTTTCTCTCTCATAAATACACTTTTACAAATCAAATTTAAAAACTCACCACTTCAGTCTGTCATGAAAATAAAACTACAGAAAAAAGTATTTGGAATTGGATCTTAGCTTTCTTTGCCAATTGAGATTTTACAACAGAATGAATACATGTTAAGAAAACCTCTCTTAACCCCACAAAAATATCTACTTTTAGCGATGTCAGTGCTTTTAGCCTTGGTGGGTGATTACCATTAAGTTTTGACTGCTTTAGTTATTCATGATATTGCAACAAATTATAATAAACACTCAAGTGAAAAAGGAATTTCATAAAATGATGACATATTGCTTAATGTTTTTATAATGAATTTGGAGTGTTGTAAGTTTTTATTCAGGTAACTTTAAAAATATATATGTAAAACCACTTGATTTTGATATGAAAATAATACAACTGTAAAACTACTCTTCAAACCCAAAATGAACCACAGTATTAAGATTTTTAACTATTTTTGTCTCTTTATTTGCTATGCGACTTCATCAGGATGAATGCAAGTCAAGAAACACCTCATTGTGTTTCTACCTTTGTTAGAATCATCATGCTTTCACCATAGTCAGCAATCACCTCTGTCTGATCAACTTAATTTTCAAGAGAATTTCTTAGCAAGATCCAAAGAAATAATCCTATCACTGTACTCTTCCTTTGTCAGACCCATCCTTTGATGTAGTTCCCTTTTGGTATTTACAAATACAAGCATATTGCTGAACTGGAAAAGTTCCAAGGTTTTCTAACCAAGAAAATTAAAGTCCGTACATCCTTCAACTATCCCTAAAAATAAACATGACTGTTCTCCTAGTTAGTAGCCTACCTTATGCTTCAGGATGGCCCCTGTCTCACTTTTTGAACCACAAAAGACTCAGTCTTATTTACCTCTTGTTTCCTTCACAAAACCACAGACTCTAGAAATACCTCAATATGAACCAAAATCTACACCAACACGAATGAGATTCACTAAAGAGATAGGTTCCTAACTCATTGTTTTCCTATCCCATTGAATAAGTTACCACTAGGTCAAACAAAGTATTACTTTGGCTACCTTTAAGGGTAATCCTGATGACTGATTGGGTACAACCAAATTTTCACCAAGGTTAGCATGTATGGCCCTACTTGATTTGGGAGGCGAGGACAATTTAGTGCTTGAAAAGGGTGGCAGGAAGTTTTACATGTGTCTGCTTGAAGGTTCACATGGCTGGGTACTTTATGGCCCTGATGATTGCTTGCTTTGTAACACTGTTATGTCCTTGTGTCAACCTGTTGATATCAAAAGTAATCAATACTAGTTTGCAGCCACATACAAAGTTAATTTTATCTTTTCTAAAAAAATAAAACCCATCTTAAATGTATATGTTATGTTCTATTTGCCATTCAGTATCTTCATATACTGACAGCTGTTTCCAGTTCTTCAAGTGATATCAGTATTAAAGTCACCTCTTGGATGTATTTTTGAATAACCGAGGGGTTAAATAGCCGAGACAAGGTATTTTTAGCTACCAATATGGTTATGACTGAAAGAAAAAAATCCTTTTGGAGTTGTAGTATGACTGTTTAAGCCAATGTAATATAGATTTGACACTGAAATTCTAAGAAGCTAGATGACATCTGGGTGTGACAAGCCCTCTCCTCCTCCATATGCATTCACACACAGGTTTATAAGGATTATGAGTCAATTCATACAGAGACCGCAGACTTAACAGTAGTAGTAGAAGGTGCTGCAGGTTGGCTTAGATAGCTCTAGTTTCATAAGGTTTAATGAGTTGAGTTTACCAGTGGAAAAAGGCCCTGCCTGATGAGTATGTGGTTCTGCCTAGTGAAATACCTCTATCAAGGTGTTTCATACAGGAACATTGCTCTTGTTAATCTGAAGAAAAGTCTGTATGTGTGCTGCCATTGAGTTTTGTGCTGCCATGAAAGCTCTAGGTATAAACTGAGACTGTTCATTTCTGAGGTTGCCCTAACTAGTATGCATAGAAACTGTTTTTGTATTTTAGCAGACCATTTAAGAACTTGAAGCTCTGACATTTGTGTTTTATGCATTTGCTTTTGAACTGTACAACTGTAACCATACTTCAAGCATCACTGCTCTGTTTGCCAAACAGACTGGACTGCAAAAAGGACATATATTTTATTGATTTGAAAATGAAAGAATTTCATCCTGCTGTAGTCATCCTGGTAAGTGTCTTGCCTTTACTAAAGACATTCTTGTTTCTAAGTCGTATTTCTTTTGGCATTTTTTAATAAATAAACAGTACCTTGTCCTTGTATGACACAAACACACACATATCTATCTATCTATAGACGTGTCCAACCTGTGGCTCATGGGCCGCATGCGGCCCTCAGAGCTCTTCCATGTGGCCCCTGATCTCTATCTACATCATCGATATGCACATGCCTCAAAACACTTTTTTTGTTTTTTTCACGCCTGTGACCTATAACTCTGTCAGTGTGCGAATGCACCAAAGCACCCTTGTAGTTTTGATTTTTTTGCACCAAAGAAGGATCTGTGTGTTCCCACTGTTATTTCATGCCAAAGAATCAGTGTGTGTGTGTTCTCGCTGAAGAGGGACTCGTGTATGGATTTGCCACCATTATCTTTGAAAGGGTCAGCACTTATCTGTGTTAATAGGTAAGTACGGAGTGAGTGAGTCTGTGAGCACATGCATGAAAGCAGAATGTTTGTGTATGTGAAAGTGGAAGAAGAGTGCGTGTGTGTGTATGTGTGCATGACCGAGACAGAGCGAGAGACATGCACAAAGAGGTTAATGACTATCAGTCTACCTACTGAACACAAATAAGTTAGCTCACAGATATATCATACATTAAAAGTACACTTTCATTAAATTGCACCTTTCCTGACAGTGTTGTATTGAATATGAAATCATACCTCTCAGCTGTATGGATTTTTGCTTCATCTTCCAATTTGTGTCTTTTGCTTAGGAAATAAAGTTAGTCATCCTAGCTAATGCAATTCCAGGGAGTAAGAATGAGACAGCAGCCTAGGGTCAGTGGGTCAGTAGTGGATTGACTTTGTGGGACTGTAGAATATAAAGTTGAATTCTTTTTTCTTACAAACAAAAAAGCACCCAGTACTGTTTTGTCATTGGTGGGTTCTAAGCAGTGGCAGATTGGACAGCAATAAGTATAGCTTTGGTGGATCATCAATACTGGCAAATCAGGTGGGCACAATGTCATTTTTTTAAATGTTGTGGGTTTTAGAGTGTATGTGCGTGTTTGTGTGTTGGGAGGGGTTGCAACAGTAGATGATTACTAAAGACAGAGACTTACGGACTGTGGAGAATGTTTCTTTGTTTCAAAACCTGATACTTGGGTACTAGGCATGCCAAAAGTAGATTTCTTAAGACATAGCTTCTTGCAATTTGCAGTGGATGGATATTTATATTTAATGGACAATGCTAGCAGTATGAGTGTGGCCCTGTAGGGATCTGGAGGATGCCAAGTCTACCACTGCCAATGTCTTGTAAAGTGACCTGGAAATGGATATTGCGATGTTACTGAAAAAATACAGTAAGTGATCTTAGAAATATAGTTTAAGTAGATAAAGTGCACTTGCAATTTGCAGGCCATAATTTAATTTATTTCAGGTAGTACAGATCCTGGTAGATTGTGTCCTATTAGATTTAATTAGGGAGAGCTATCATTCCTGGGAAATAAGCAGCCCTAGTTTCAGTGAAAGCTCTGTGGTTATTTGCAGGTAGGAAGTTGCAGGATGTTGATGCAATGTGTTTTATGTATTATTTTTAATCCATTTGTCATTTCAAAGCATTGTTTTCTTTGTTGCAGAAGAAGACAGGATTGAATGAGCCATATAATGCTTAACTGACAATGATGGGATAGAAAGCTTATAAGTGATGTATAATGTTTACAGCTACAGTTGTTTTAATGGTGTCTGTGATGCATAACTATTTTGGGGCCTGTGTCCCACTTTTATTTTTCTCTTTTTCCAGATATCTTGCACTAAGGTTGAGAGGTATGGTTCCATACTAAATCAGAAGGTTGTATTTACCTTGGAAGACTTTTCAGCATAATTATGAGAAACAGAGCCTTTTTAATACCTTTGCTTATTGCCAATATAAACTGTCTTGTAACCTTGCAAATAGCCTTCTTATTAAGCTACTTTAATTCTATTGGAATTGACAAGTATGCTTCATTGGTTTGGTCGTAATCACAGAGTGCAAATGTGACAGCTCAGTAATCTGTCAGTCTCTGAATAACTTCTGCACAAATTAAAATGTCTGAATGTCAAATGGCTTTAGATTGGAGGGAAGTTATATGTTTACTCCAGTATGTAGTATGATCTTAGATAGCTTGATTTCTTATTGATTTACCTTTTGCTGAGCAGTTGTTTGCTAATTTATTGATGGTCCTTTTGCTGATGGGAAATTGGATGGATGAGTCTGCGGTGGTGGTGCTGCGGTAGCGTTGTCGCCTCACAGTAAGATGATGTTCCGTTCGATTCTCAGCTAGAGCGTCTTCTGTGTGGAGGCATACGTGAATGGGGGCGTGCCTTCGTTGAAGGTTGTGCGTTAGGGCTGGTAACCCAGTACGTAAAAATCCACTACCAAACATTAGCGGACCGGAGTCCCGCTGTGGCGACCCCTAACCGGGAAAAGCAGAAAGACACAAACAAAGTCCATCTCTAATATGATTTTTTTTTTAGATATATTTACTTCCAGACAATTTAATTCAGTGAGTGTGTGTCATGTGATTACTGAGGTTGCCTATTTTAGAAGTAGGGGCTCCGTGTGTGTGTGTGTGTGTGAAAGTGAGAGAGATTTAATATGTATACTGAATATATTTTTGCAAATGGAATTCCTAGTTAAATAGGCCCCTCTTCTTGGGCAAGTAGACTTGAGTAACCAATATTAGATTTTAGCCATCCAGCTAGGAAAGTTTTTAGTATGTGGATTTTCCATCCAGTTTGATGAAGGTTATGCTGCTTACTCAAGGAGTACATTTATGGCTATCCATCCAGTTGTTGTGTTGCTGAATTACATTTTTTGTTAATGAGAGTAGCATTTTACAGAAGTTGAAGTTTTTGTGTCAAGAACCTGTCCGTACAGAGTGGCTTGTTTATGTTGCAGTGAAGGCTGTGGTCTTTGTAGTGAGCGTTTTAAATATAACCAGTATTTCTGAGGTGGAGGAAGTCTCTTAAGGCAGGATCTTTCTTAGCCTGGAAAGCAAGCCAGTGATGAAATTTATAGTGAGAGACAGAGGAAAGCAAGAAGCTTTTTAGTCTGTTTGGAAAACTAAGTGAGCTTAGTTCTTTGACCTTTTTTTGTCAGAAATGGTTGTAGTCTTTCTTTTGGCAGGGTGTTTTGCTGAGGCACATGCCAAAAGGGGCTTTGCATTCAGTAATGCCTCTTATAAAGGAAGAATACAGGGATGTTATGACCTCCTTGTCCCTGGATGAGATACCCTTACTAATGAGGTGGGCCATGTAAAAAGCTTTCTGTACAAAGGAGACAACATGGTGGTCAAAAGTCAGGTTTCTATCAACTTGGGTGCCTAAGCACCGCACAACTGATTGCGTGCTTACAACATTGTTATTGATGTGATAATTTGTGGGGGCATCACTCTCCCCAAAGGGGATGATGATGCATTTTTGGCAATTAGCTTGAAGCCATGTTTCTGGGACCAGTCATTTGTTTGGGTGAGACCCTCTTGTAGCTTATTTAGAATTATTTTATTAAGCAAGTAATGTGAATTCTTTACTTTATTGCAAATTTGTTGGCTTATTTTTGTGGCTTATAGTATTGTAGGACTGCTAATGTTGACATTTTATGTAGTTGGACTGCTGGAGTGGTTTTCCCAGCGAGAAATGCTAGTGCTGTAGTGAATATCTGATTTGTGTAAAAAAATATATATATATATAAAACTAAGATGTTAGAGTTAACTGTTAGATCAGAGAATTAGAATTACAATTTTAAGGCAAATATTAGGCATTTATTACATTTATTCATTGTTCGAATGCATCTACAGTACAGCCAGGAGATCAACTTTGGTCACCTGTGGCAACAAAATTAGCTATATGATATATTTTATATGCGGCCCCAAGACAATTTCTGTTCACTCAATGCGGCCCCGGCAAGCCAAAAGGTTGGACACCCCTACTAGACTATCTGCTAGAATAGAAATAAGAACCTCATAAGTGATACTTAATAGTGAAATTAGTCTATAGACTGAACAATGTTGAGGATATTTACCCTCCTTTAAAACTGGTAAAATTGAAGTGCATCTCCATGAAGGGGTTATATTTTTGTTAGATTGTAAATCAGATGAACTCTATGAAAGAAATGCAAAATTTGCTGAGGAAGAGCTTTCATCATTTCCATAATTACTTAATTCACCTGGAGATTTGTATACAATGTATATTATTTAAAACGTTATTAAATAAATAGGTTCAAATATCATACTGAATCTGATTATTTTAGGTCAGGGCATTTGTGATCAAAATTTCATCAGTTCTGGTTTGTACTCCACATACAAAAGAGTAATGTGAAAGCTCCAATTAAATGAGATCTTTAAATGAATATTTGTCTCTAAGAATCAAAGATCCATACGGCTTTTGAAGGGGTTGGCTGAAGAAACCAGCCTATACGTTTTTTTACGTTACTGTTTCAGAGTTCCAATATTCAATTAAAATCTCCCAATTAAAATAATCAAATTACCCTTTGAATTATTTAAGATAACACTAGATCTAGATGATTGCCTTGTTGAAAAGACATCCTGACCCTAGTGAAAAAAATGCATTATGGATGGATGGCTCTAAATGTTTCTTAGCTGAGTTACTTCTTATCATGGAAGTCAGTAAAAATCAGGAAATGTCTAAACTGTATTTTTGAACTATCATATACAAGAGACCTTGCAGTTCCTAGATCCTTGCACTTAAAAATAATCTAAGGCATAAGAATGTTTTCCCCCACAGTCCACCACTGATAATTGCTTTAATGAGAAGTAACTTAGTATACTGCAATACCAATGCAACCTTGTACATTGTATATACATGTGAATTTTGTTGTATTCCTATAGTTTTAGCAGAGGTGATTTTTATATATATCTTGTGCATCTTATGGGTATATATTTGTGAGACGGAGCTTTTCTCCCTGGGCTGCCACTGAAAATAGGTTTTATTGCCTAATTGGACTTCTCTATAATCAAATGCAATAAATAAATAAAATAAACTATTTTATTGCTTCTGAATGATGACTGGACTAGAAACTTCTAGAATGTTTAAAATAGGGTTTCTTGCAAAAACAGTATATGGGGTTTATTACTGACATACATAAAACTGACATACTGCAATACATATCTCCTTTGATTATTAACTCCATTTACATTCAAAGACAATAAGAAATAACTTCATGTTAAGTTAAAGCATGGAAATCATGTTTAGTTCAGAGTATAATATTAAATATTAATGGCTGCAGACGTGCAAGAATAGATACAGTCATTCTTTTAGATCATTAAAAACTTTCAGTAATGTTAAAGTAGTACACATGGAATCAAAAGTATTTCCAGTTTATATTAAGTACTCAAATAAAATTACCCTAAAAGGCCCTCATCTCAATTCCTTCATTTTAACCAAAAAGCTAGGGATCATAAAAAGTCTGCAGGAACTATAAAGTAAGGCTTTATTTGTTTTAATAAATTACTTGAGTGCCTGACAACTACAGACATGATTTGTCTATATATCATCTCAAATAAGAACATATTACTGATCAATAAAAGTCCTGCCGACAGTGTAACAGATACAGATTTATCAGATGTCATCCACAAAGGGGACTATTAAGTAAAACATAGTACACTTAAGTAACATATGTGTAATGCATGCATCACGAAAACTATGAAAAAAAATTAAAATGAAACATTTGACATTGTCTCAAAATGAAATATTTGATACTGATTAAATATATTTGCCTAATGGCAGTAGAAACTAGCAGCAGTATATACTGACAAATAATAACATGTTTTGGTTAGTATGGTTGTTTCATAAATCTTAAAAGAAATATCCTTAATAAAACAGAGTGAAAATATTACATCAAAATATTGTGCTGGAAAACTTAATTATATATGAAATCTGATGAAATCATAGTAGCAATTATCAAATTATAAAATCAAATTAATTTAGTACAGGATAAAGATTAATTCTTCTTATAGTATAATCTATGAAAGAAGGTGAAAATATTGTTCTGTCCAAATTAATTTCATTCTCCTATGGTAAGACGCAGCTTCACATATTGTTTCTGTTATAGTGTTACTGAGATACCCCAAAACTGTAACAAATCAAAACTGAAAACAAAATAAAACTGAAAATATGTCAAGATGGTTTGTGATGTCATAAGTGTAATTTAATAAAAGATGTTTCTTTTTAAAAAAAAGCAGTGTAATCCTGTTTAATTTTATTTAGTAACACACACACACACACACACACACACACACACACACACACACACACACGCTTCTAAACCCAATATCAAAATAGGTTTAGAAACTGTTGTGAATGTTACTACATAAAATTAAACAGGAATACACTGCTTTTTTTAAAACAAGAAACATCTTTATTAAATTATCACTTATGACATAGGCAATCATACATTTATATAAATGAAAACAAACTATATTGACATTTTCAGTTGCAGATATTACGCCATCACTTATAATCTATCGAGTCACCCTTAGTCAAACCTTACATAGCTCATTCAAATCCTGCCTTCTTTTAAACCTCATTCCTCCTCCAAAACGTATGCATTGTTCCAACAATTCCCATTTTTTATGTAATTTTCTCTTACCGTTATTTCTAAAGATCCCATTTCCAGTTGTTTTACCTCTGTTACTATATTCACTACTTCTAGTAAAGTTGGTTTAGACTTTGATTTCAATTTTCTAATATTTGCAGAATATTATCAGAATTAAAATTATCAGAGAGGACCCCACCCACTTGAATTTTTGCCTCCAGTCCCTAATAATATATTCTCCTAATCAACCTTATAATTTTATCAGGGAAGGCAAATGCTTCCATTGCCCTGCTCATAAAATCTCAGATTACTATGCATCAAGCCCCACCAACAACAATGGTATTTTCTTACATTATGCTTCCCTCTGGATCATCATTGTTATGTTAGTGTTGTCAAATGTTTGCCTCTCCTCCAGAAAATCATACTCATCCATATCTATAAATTTTGGCATCACTTTTGCATTCTTTTAGCCACTATAGACAAACACTTTACAATCATGGTTTAGAACTGAAATGGGCCTATACAAAGCAGGATCTGATTGGTCTTTACCCTCTTTACTATTACAGCCACCACTTTTTTCTTCCAGGATGTTGGTACTTCTCCTCTTAAAATACTGTTAAACAAGACCTGCCAGATCGTTATCAAATTTTCCCTCCTAGCTTCCAAACCTCCACAGGAATACAATCTATTCTTTGGGACTTTCCTGTAGATTGGTTATACAGCGCCATTTTTATCTCATCTCCTCCTAGCCTGACTGTTAGTAATTGAGCCTCATCTACCTCCAACCTTGGCTTATTTAATTCTTCCATAAACATTTCCATTTGTACCTGTTCTTGAGTTCTATATTTCTCTGCATTATACATATTTTTATAAAATTTCCAAAATATTTCTAATACTGCTACAGGATCTCTTCTTACCTTCCTTGTTACAGGTTCCCTAAACTTGGTGACAACCCTTTAAAATTTCAGTTGCCTGAGTTTGCAGATTATTGAGGCATAATGCAAAAACTAGCCATTAGTTAATACTATTAAAAGAGTCGATTCTGTGAAATCAGACAATAACTAAGCAGTGCAGAACATAATGAGAGAAACTCGAACTTAAAAAAAAAAAGTTAAAATTTATAATTTAAAGTAGACCGTGGTGGTCAATGTGTAATATTTATGAGAAAATACTTTTAAACCATTGGATCTAATAGGTACTGAATGAAAAGCAATAAATGGCATATTACTGATCTAGCTTAAATTGTTCACATCACCTACATTTTAGGCATCGATCTTCCTTTGACATTATGTTATTCTTCACATGCTTCCCTTATAGGTTATTTATTCTGTAGTATACCTTTGTTTATACTGTTAAATCTGTAGGCTCATTTTAGCAACTCTGATCATCTTTTTTTTTATTTGTTGTAGATGGTTTTACTGGTGTTTCAGTTGTTTTTATTGGCATAGACACCAGTATCACTGCAGTATGTTTTTACATTTATTACTTAGTTCTGACACAGCATTTGGAATCGATTTTCTTAGATCATGTGTCTCTCAAATGTTCAAAAGAAGAGCAGTATGGGGAAGAATCTGGAATTAGCTCTGTAACCAGTTTGGTTAAATGTGCATCATGAGACAACAAATCATTTATCTTATGTTTATTGATATACACCTACTACTTAAACAAATCGACACACTGTGTCAGAGATATATTTACGTAATGTTATTGGAGGCAAAGCTCTCAGTCATAGTCCATGTGGGTGTAAATGATCTAAGGTGTACCTCTGTAGACTATATGAAGAGATGCATTATGGAGCTCTCGGAGTATGTGTTTCAGGCTGGTATGAGCCTAGCATTGTGCAGAATTTTGCCTTCTGCAAAGATGATGCCATAATATGAACAAAAATGGCTTAGTTCGTGGTATCATTCTAAGGGGATGCAATATGTTTCAGCATGGAAGGAGATGGTCAACAGCTTTGCCAAGGATGCACCTCTCCCTCTTGTCTTTTGAATATTACCTAAAACATTGTCGTCCCCCTTAGTGCCTTTTTTAGGCAATGCCAGACTCAAAGTACTTCCTATATAGCAAATCAAAACCAAGAAAATCTAAAGGTATTACTGCTCAGTGCAAGGAGTCTAACCAAAAAACTCCACTCCCTAGAAGCTGTCTTCACCTTAGAGAATGCTGTTGTCTGTGCTGTCACTGAGACATGGTTTAAAGCTTCGGTGAGCACACCAGCAGTGCTAGGTTATAATGCCTTCCACACATTTAGGCCAGGAACTACACAGACAGGGACTAAAGGTGGAGGTGTCTTGATCTGCATCAAAATTAGATGTACCTCAATGCTGGTCAAACAGGGCAATGCACTTGAGCTGCTCCATGTTCAAATCACTATAGCCAAAATCCATTACCATTTCCTTGCAAGTTATAGGTCCCCCCTCTATGACCCAGAAAACCCATACCATGTATTTAAACACACTTGAAACACTCACCATCCAACCCCATGCCATATTCATTACCCCACTTTTAACTGGGAATCATGTATGCCACGAAACGTACAGACACAAGGATTCCTGGATTTTATAAACATAAACTCCCTGAACAAGATTGTCAGTACACCAGACAGGGATGCAGCCATACTGAATCTGGTCATCAGTAATATGGAAGAGTATTGCACACCCCGTACTGTAATGTCTTCCCTGGTAAGATCAGACCAAAAAATTGTCTCCTATGAGGTAAAAATAAAACCTGGAATATTTAGGAACTACTCTAAGGCTAACTTCCTGCTATTAAGTGATACTCTGGCAAAATTTCAAGCCCCTATAAACCCTGAGAACACTGAGGTCTACGCAGAACTGTTCACAAAAACCCTATACAGGCAAGTTAATAGCAGCATAAAAGCAGCTGTGCCCACCAGGAAGAACTACAGAACTAACTCAAAAAACAAACCACGCTGGTGGAATCACAAAATCAATAGGCTATATAACATAAGGAAGAAAATCATGACAAAAATTAGGAGGTGCGGCACCCAGCAGGATGAAAGCACTCTCAACAACTCAGAGGACAAATAAAGTCTACCAAAGCTAAATTTGAGGTAAATTTGGCCTCCAAGCCCAAGGACAACTACAAAGCATGCTTTAGCTATGTCCGCAACCTGAAAGGCAGTACACATTTATGTGCAGAGCTCATTGTAAATTGAGCCACCTATACTGAGCCAGAAGATATAGTAAACCTAGTGGCCAATACATTCAGCTCCAGCTTTACTCCTGTCTTCTCCCAACCTTCCCTCATGAAATACCGTCAAATATAATTCCCCCTGCTATCACTAGGGAACAGTTCTGTAGTGCTGTCTGTAAGGCCAAGAACAGTGCATCAGTGGGCCTGGACAGTATCCAGGATGCCTTCTAAGTAGCATGAAACGTGATCTATCAGGCCCCTGGAATTGCTATTTAACTCTAGCCTCCAAACAGGCTTCATGCCTCATGAATGGAGAACAGCAATAGCAACAGTTATCCCTCTGCACAAAGGTGGGCCATCTACAGACACTGGACCTAATCCAGTTTGGTTTCCTCAAGGGCAGATCATACCCGCTCAGCCTGGTGGGCTTTTTTGAGAAGGTGACCAGAGATATGGATGAGGGCAGAATGGTTCACACTGCCAACCTTGACCTGGCCCAAGGCATTTGACACATTTCCCCACTCAGACATTGTTCACAAACTCAAGAAGTTAGGTACAAATCCATATGTCAGCCTGTGGGTAGCCAACTGGCTCACAGACAGGACCCAGGAGGTTAGAACTGGGGACTCCACCTCTACAAGAAGGCCAGTCACAAGTGGAGTCCCTCAGGAGTTGGTCCTTGGACCGCTCCTTTTTGGCATTTACTTCTCTGAAGTCAAGGCGAATGTCATTGGTCTCTGGCTGACTAAATTTGCAAATGGTTACAAATTAGGAGCTGTCATTGAACTCCACATTAACACAGATGTTCTCCAGGAAGGGCTGCCACAGACAAATAACTGATGTCAGAGCCATAGACTAAAACTAAATGCCAAGAAATGCATAATAGTATCCTACGGGTAGTCATCCACCTCTGGTAACTATCATATTGATAACATACCCCTTAGAGTTGACCTAGTAGTCAAGGAATTAGGGACATACATAGACAGTAGACTAGCCTTTGACCATCACATCTCTACAGTAGTAAGGAAATCATTCTGTGTTGTGAAACTTTTATAAACAAAGGTATGGCATCTGGGAAATCATTGTTCCACTGTATTCGGCATTCATCAGACCTGTCATTGAGTACAGTGCCCTGTTGTTATGTACCTAACCAGGCATATCCAGCAATTAGAACATCCACAGAAGTTCCTCACTGAAAGAATGCAGGGCGTAAGTAAAATGTCCTATGCAGACCACCTCAATGGCCTATCCGTGTTTTCTGTCAAATACATTCTTTTCAGGGGAGATCTATGCCTGGCATACAGAGCATTGTCAAATCCCACTCTGATGGATCTCCTGCATATCCGCAAAACAAACTGCACCAGAATTACTCATTCTAAAGACTTAAACCTTGCCTGTTATATAAATAGTACCTGCTGGAGAGACAGGTATATATCCCATAGATTACCCTATCTCTGGAACAGGCTCCCCATTCCCTGTGAAGCAGAGTTCCTTCTTAACCCAATTTGTAACTTGGAAAATTGGATGCGAAACATGAAATTCATCCCTGGTTGGCACCTATGTCTCAAATGGAAACAGGCAACCTGTAAATGGTTCATCTCCCAGACCCCTGCTTGTAAATGTTTCATCTCCCAAGCCCCTGCTTACACCTGTCAGGGGTACCAGAACTTGTCAGAGATTTGGGATGCATGGCTTGTCTTAAAAAGGCCCTTGTGATGGTTAGCTTGTTAAATACCTATGAACCTGTATGAAGCCACTACGGATATCAAGTAGGCCACACAAAACCACAGTAAACTAATCATGCACTGTTCAAACCAGTCACTTAGACATACATATGCTGAAGCTCTTAAAAATAACCTACCCAAATGACAAAGATCTCCTAAATATAACCTAAAAACAAGTACCCTAGGCAACCTTACAAATGCACACAACAGTGGCAGCAACCACCATGAAACCTACATCTAAGAGTCAGTATAATTCAGTTCAAAAGCCCATAAAGCAAACCTCCACACAGTCCGATATCCTGGTCATGGGTGACTCCTTATTGAAGCACACCGATGTACCACTCACTAAACTGTGCAAGAAAAAGGGTCATGGTCAGTTCCTGACAGGTGTCAGTATCCACCGCATCACAAATGCACTCTGCTCCTTGTATCTCATGTGCACATGGATGTAATGACTTGAGACATACCTTTCTGGACAATATCAAAAGAGATATGATGGACTTCCCAGAATATATGTCTGAGACAGGTATGAACACAGCCTTAAGCTGCATTCTGTCGTCACCAAAAATTATACTGCAAAATGAACAAAGGATTATTGACTTTGACATCCGGCTTAGCTTTGGTGTCTGGGAGGAGATGGTAGAGAGTAGTAAGTGCTTAGACAGGGATGACCTGCACCTGTCCTCCCAAAGGTTTCATGTATTGGTTAAATTCTTGTCTACCAACGTAGTTCCTTTTTCAGGCAGCATCAGTATTTAAAAGCTTCCACTGTACAAAAACAGAATTCAGGTGCAAAAAATTATTGCTTCTCAACTCCAGTATCCTAAACAAAAGACTTCACTCCCTACAAGCACTCCTTACCATTGAAAACATCAATATATGCATCGAAGAGACATGGTACAAGACCAGTGAGAGCACTCCATCAGAGCAGGGTTTCAGTGCCTACCACTTGTTCAGACAGCTGCATGAGATGAGGTCACTAAAGTCAAGATAATATGGAACTCTTCCTCTCTCAGTGTACTGTTAACAAAAAAAATAGTAGATCATAGCTAAGTTTTGGACCCCCCCCCATGTCCCCCCTCAGCTCATGCCTTCTACCTAAATAGTATGGATTCCTTTTGCATTAAGACTGTCACCATTTTCCTAGGAGACTTCAACTACTGCTTCATTAACTGGGAGGCTTATATATTCTCAAACAGGTACGACCAGAAGTTTCTGGACCTCAATATAAATCATTTGGACATGTTATTGTACTTCCCGACCAGGGGTGATAAAATCCTGGATTTGGTCCTCGCCAGTATAAGACAGCTTTGCACCCCACAAGTTGTCAGCTCCTCACTAGTCAAATTGGACCATAAATCAGTCACATTCACCATATGACCGAAGCAAGAAGCATATTCTAATACCTCGGTATTCAGAGATTATGCTAAGGCTAATCTACTAAAACAGAATGATGACCTAACTAAACTCAGAGTTCTCTTCTGACCTGATAACCCTGCTACTTTTACAGAATCATTTACTGCTAAATCTGTGCACATGTTAACAGCTGCATAGTAAATACAGTGCCAAGTTTAAGAATAAACCCTTATGGTGGAACTCAAATATAAACAGGCTCTATAATAAAAGAAAAAAAAAAGCTCAGTCCATATAAAAATAAATGTAATTTTCAAGATGCAAAACAATGCTCTTTCTAAACTTATCAGGGAACTCTGGACATAGCACTGCTCAGAGCTATTGGCAAACAATATCACATACTTCAACCCAGAGGACATGGCTAATCTACTTGCAGACAAGTTTAGCTCAAAGTTCAGTCCTCCCCTCTTGTATTCCCAGATACATATCTGTAACTTCCCCTCAAATCTCTCAAGAACAAGTCTCCAAGGCACTATCCAAGACCAGGAACCCTACTTCTACTGGGCCAGGTACTACAATTGGATTTGTCAGATCTTCTACAGGAGACATTCAGTATTAGCTTCCTCACAGGCTTTGTGCTGGATGAAAGATGACAGCAACACATGTTCTTTCATATCACTGCTGCAGTATTCATAACTGCAGGGATCTCCTGCCAGGTATAGCCCAACGTCCGGCCGGTATACCAAAACCTTTAGTACTTACAGGCACCATATTTTACACCCACAGTTCCCATAAAGGTGATGTACAAACTCAATGCATTCAGAACTTCTTTGCTGCCAAGTCCATACTCCATCATTGAACATTGGTCCAATTGCATTTTTGTTGTGCGGATTACCAAGCCATGTTTCATATAAGTGCCCCTTTGAGGTTTCTCCTTATCTTTCTTTTTTTACTTAGTGCTGGTTGGGTTCATGTCATCCAGCAGGGGAAAATGTCAGTGTGGGAGGCAGATTCTCCGTAAAGACCATCACAATCAGTGTCTCTTCTATTTGGGTGTTTCCCACGATCATATGGGGTGTTCTGTCTGCCAAACTTTTGTCCCCAAAACCCTACGTAGTCATCTGTCTTCCTCATCTGTTTTCATAGTTCATAGATTAGTACTAGGCTAACTACCTTTGTGGGCTATTTTAAGCCTAGCCAATTACCCTATATGAGAATCAAACCCTGCACCTTGTGTCTGTAAGATAAACACCTTAACTATTATACCAACCTCCCACCCCTGGTGGTTTTGCCTTGAAAACCAGTGTCTTAAGCTGTTGGCTGAAGATGCTATGGCAGAGTCTTCCCATCCTGAGGGTCAACTGTCAGCCAAGAAAAAGGCCAAAACACTTAGGCCTAATGCAGCTGCTGTCCAGCCTCCTCCAGATGTGTCTGTCTCTTGAGGCTGGTGAAAGCTCAGAGGATCATCTGGTGGTTGCTTTGGATTCCTTTGCCGCAACCCCTTCAGAGGCTGACATGGGTCCAACATCTTGCACATCCTCAGAGGCATTACCAACGTCTGCTCCAGACATTGAGGTTCAACTTCAGCTGATTATATCCTAGAGATCAAGGGGGATTCTGCGAATCTTAGTGAGGGAGGAGATCCCTACTGTATTTACTTAGTGTTGCCAAGGGTGTGGCCCTTCCAGCATGTTTCGTGCAGAATGTCCTGCATAAAAAGAAATGAAAAACCAAGCATATTTCTCCTGTAGTTAAAGATCCCCAATGTGAATAACAGGATTTTACTCAAGGATTGTTTAATGATTTAATGGCTTTAAAGCCTCCTTAAGGGGTATCTGTGCTCCCTTAAAAGACATAGGGCAGTGGACTCCTCAGATGAAGATCAGGATTCAGGGGAAGAGTCCCTGGCTTAGTCTTCTCAAATCCATTCCCCCTGGATTATGGATCAGAGAAAGAGGATTCCTATTAGTCCAGATTCCCATTTAGAGGAACTCTCCTTTGGGGACACTGTTACCCGTATGATGTAATTCTTTGTGTGATTGCTCTCAAGTCTTTGATACCCAGAAAAGGTATTATGAGCTCCCCCAAATGGAGTATCCTAAGCCTTCTTCTGCTCCCTCAGTTCTGGCTGCCCTCCTGGATATATTTTCAGCAGCTTCTGTGTCCCCTGCTCCCAAGAAACCAGACCAATTTTACAAGGTGCATGCTGACTCTAACTTTTTTTTATAAATGCCATTCTTTCTGATCCTTTTGTAGTGTCTGTCTCTTCTGACAAGCCTTGCATGCTGCTGCTGTCTGCCAAGCTGTTTCCTTCAGATAAGGGTAGCAGTGCCATGGAGAAGCTGGGCAAAAAGATTTATACTGTTGCCACTTTTATCTTTTCGGGCATTTAACTAGCAGACTTAAATAACCAGGTATGTTTTGACCCTTCTTTCTCAGGTTTCTCAAGTGTTGTCTGACCTTCTTGACTCTGAGGGGAAGGCTTCTGCCCTTTCTCTATTGGTTCTACCTCTCAAGTTGCCCACCACTCTATTAAATGCAGCTGTTGCTTCCTCTAGGGCTGCTGCCCTTGGTTCTGTTATGAGGCGTTACTCTTGGCTTCATAATCAGGCTTTGCCTGATAACATTAAGGCCAAACGATTGGATATTTTTTTGAATAATAAAAATCTTTTTGGTACTGCTGCTGTGGAACTTTTTAAGCGTCTCCAGGATAAGCGTAAAACCTTGCAGGAGTTGAAACATATTCTTCTTTCTCCTTTTCCTACGTTTCAGAGGAATTACTCCTCCAAATCTGTTTTTGTTCATAGACAGTCTTGCCCTCCCCCCAAAGGAAAAAAGGTTTCTAGATGTGTGCCTCCTGCTAAGTCTACGCAACCCTCACTTCCCAGAAACCTACTTTTCAGGATAAGCATGGTTGCATTTGACAGTTTGATTTCCCTTATCCCCCCGCACTGCATATCTGGACCTGACAAAGGCATTCAACACCATCCCTCATTCAGACATTGTAGATAAACTCCCCAGTTAAATGTAAATCACTGTGTACCTTGGAGGATAGTAAATTGTCTCACAACTAGAACGCAAAAAATTGGGGCATGTGATTCTACCTCTACAAGAAGATCTGTTGCTAGCAGTGTACTCCAGGATTCAGTCTTTGGGACACTCATGTGCATATAATCCTCAGAGGTCAGAGCAAATGTTAAAGGGCTTATGGCTGACCAAGTTTGTAGATGAATGTAAACTTGGTGCCGTCATTAACTGCTTAGAGGATACCATGATCCTCCAAGAGGGCCTCTTCCGAACAAAGAGCTGGTAGGAAAACCATAGGCTAAAACTCAATGCAAGAAAAGTATAGTAGTATCCTACAGCAAGCATGTCCTCCCTTTATAACTTTCACATTGACAATAGTCCCTTGAAAGTTGATCTTGTTGTCAGGGATTTGGGAACCTATGTTTGATCACCACATATCCACTACTGTAAGTAAGTTTTTTTTTCATTGCACAGCTTATTTCTAAAGGTGTGGCATCAAGTTATGGATGTAATCACTCCACCGTAGTCAACATTTTATTGATAGAGTATAATACCCCTTTAGGATGTACTTGTCAAAATACTTGTCATAATGCTTGTAGGCAGGAGTGAGTGTCTGATGTATCTTAGTAATGTATTTAATGTTTACTTAACGTGCATCTACACACTGTTCTGATTTCTCTCTCTTCCTTTCCCTTTCTCTCCTTCTCTCTCTAGTTCTCTTTGTTGCTGTCCTTCATTTTCCTAATTTATATGCTATTTGTTTTATTTCTATCGTGCTATGTTTCTGTTTTCCACAGCACCTGTCATAGCTGTGCCTATGGTGGGGCTGAGGTTTGCACCCTCCCATCTGACCTTTGCCTGTTCCCATCAAAACTCCACCTAGATCTAGGCCTGCTTCCATAACTGGTACAGTGGAGGTGTCCAGGTTGTATCACCTGTGGCCTCTGGCAATTGCTCACTTGTAGGGGTGTGGTATTATTTCCTTTGGTGGTGATGCCTAGGGTGTGCAGTTTGCGATGCAGGTGGAGTTGCCAGAGGTTATAGGGGGTTGGTGGACTGGTGGCTAGAAGCCTGTATCAGCCAACTGGAGAGAGGGTACCCATGCAACTTGAAGAGTCACACCTCTGCCTGCTTTGCCTTTTTCACTTCAGGCAGGGCCCAATGGGGAGGGTAACCAAGGTGCTAGCTGACCTCTCCCTGGGTTTAACCCTGACATTGTGAAAAAAGGAGAGTGATTCACATTCAGTCCCCCATTCTGGTGTTCCCATTTCTTCTGTGTCACCTTCCTCCCTTGTTTGTTGTCCAGTTCTCTCCATCACCAATTTCCTTCCTTTATTTGTTTGTCTATAATTCCACTGTCACCCCCTGCATATGTGTGAGCACCTCCCATGTCGGTCTTTGTGTTTTATGCTTGTTGCTTGTTTACACACCCCTGCTTCTTCATCTGTTCCTCCTTCCATCTCTTGTCTTACTTTTATATTCTGTTCTTTCATTTATTTCTTTCTCAAAAATAATACAAAAGTACTTCTCCCTGCAAAAAAAAAAAAATGTAAATTCTTCTATACCCTCCAGACTCCCATTCTCACCCCCTATTTACTTTCCTAGTCCTACTTTTTTGTATACCATTTCAAACCTTTTTTAAAGTAAAAAAAAGAAAGAAAAAGAAGAAAAAGAGAGAGAAATGTTGCTGTAGGCACTTTTATTTGGCTTTCAAGAATTCTCATATTGTCTATGTAGTCCACGTGTATGTGTTTGTCTGTTTACATGCTGCTTGTTCACAGGTTTGTCTTCTTGTCAGTCCTGGCAGTAGTTGCAGGAGTCTGTCTGTCCACTAGACCTACCATTTCCACTTAGTGGCAGCAAGAGTGAAAAACTCCACCTTTTTAATGGATAATTAGCTTTGGGATGCATCATGTTATAAGGCATACCCTTAGTAGCTTTAGCTTGAATGCAGTAGCCATGTTTCTGAATCTCAGTTCCTGGTTTATCACCAAAGGGTAGACTACATCAGAGGTTGTAATGAAATGTTTCTTTAAATACTCTTTTTAAACAGGTCTGTGATGTTTGGTGGGGGAATTGTTGTCTTTGTCCATAAACCTATTTATTAGCATATTTGTTTTGAATGATTTAGGCAATGAAATAATATTTATAGAAGTAGCTGTATTTGAACCGTAAAAATCCTTCATATTATTGCTTGCTGGACAATTCCCAAAATGCATATTTTTAAAGCAAGATGTTTTCCTACTACTTACCAGTTCTAGCTGCATTAAATAAGGCTGTCATTCTTGGTGATGTTTAATTACCCCAGTATAAGTCTGGTGTCTGCAATCTTATACTGTATGCCTCATTTTGTTGTTTTGCTTCTTCACAGCAAGTCTGACTAGTTACTTAATGTCCCTACGAGAAATAGGAAGATGTTGGTTCTTTTTAAGAGTACTAAATTTTTAAGCAATATTACTGCCTATCTACCTTTAGGCCCTTCTGACAGCTCTTAACTTTTACAGTTCCCCCAGTCACTGTCCCAAATTGTGACACTATTGTTTACAAATTTAACAAACTGGACTGCAGATAAGATATTCTTTTCAAGTAGAGGCTAGGAAAATGAGTTTTCTTCAGTCTGCTAACACTTGCTGGGCCATTTCACTAGCTGTATTCACATGAGCACCCTAGACTGAGAGGTTTCAGTGAAGTGCAGAGGTTCAAACCAAGGTGGAACAAAATGTAGATATGTTGATTTATTAATTATACATCCTTAAAATACAGTTATTTCATTATTTTATCATTATGCTGAATTATTTTTTGAGAGTAGCTCTGCAAATTAAGTTAATGTCATAAAAAGATATACCAAGCTTGGTCCTCTTCGTGTGTCATTAGTGACGGCTGTTTCTTTAAATTTTAAAATTCATGCTCACACATGGTGAGTATTTTTATTTGTGTGCACTGATCCTTATTTAACTATCTGGTCATCAAGCTTTTACTTTTGGTCCCTCAACCTGCCTGCCCCCCATGTGCCTTTGAGAGATGAGGTGTGAGTATCCTGGGGGGGCTTCCATCATCTATGAAGAGAAATAGGGGTCTCTCCTTAAATCCTTACTCCCAGGTCAAACTGAATCTATGCCATGCCTCTCAACTTATATGAAGTGCACTGAGCCATACGAGAGAATCTCACTGCCTTCTTGGTGATGCTACGTTTATCGAAAGACCCTCCAATGTACTTGTCTTTCATACCAGTGATCTCCGTGTGCCTCTGTTTTTATCATTGGCAGATCTGGAAATGGTCTTCATCCCTACTATGTCATTGAGCCCTACCCGCTCTACTTCACATGAATTGGAAGTTTATTCCAGAGGTGTGCCAATCTCCAGGAGATATATCTGTCTTTACAGACATGTTCTGTTTAAGTCACAGGCTAGGTTAAGATCCCTAGAGTGAGTGACTCTTGTGCCATTTGACTTGCAGATGGGCAGCATTTCCATCGAGGTGGGGTTGGAGATTGCCCTGTAAGCCAGGCACAAGTCACCTCTCAACAGTCTATAAGATACAAAGTACAGTGACAGGGCTTTCAGTCTATCCATGTAGGTCATGGTTTGGAAGCCCTGTATTTTCTTAGTGAGAAACCTCTGTGGTCTGTCCGGCTACTGCAGGTGTCTGGTAAGGTACATGCAAAAGGAAGCATTGTACTTTATTAATGGCTTGGTGAGGGTTGAGTACAGTGGAGTTATAACATTTTAGACCTGGATGCACTGCCCTTACTTAAGAGATGCTAAACGTAGAAGGATTTCCTTACCTCTGTGGAAACTTGGTCAAAGTTCAGATTGTTGTCATCCTGTGTTCCCAAGTCTAGCACCACTGGGTTTGAACTTGGGGAGGTGCTGCCAGTATTGTAATTAACAGGGAATTCTGCTTTGCCAAAGGAGATAATAATGCACTTTTTTGTGTTTAGTTTTAGACCAGTCATTTGTCTGTGTTAGCCCTTCCTGCAATATGTTGGAACAGTGCTGGGGGACTAAATGATTATATGTAATTTGCAGTCATCTGCAAATTTGGTAAGCCAAAGGCTGTCTCCTTTAGCTTGGACTTCTGAGAAATAGATTCCAAACAGCAAAGGGCTCAGCACAGATCCTTTGTGGTACGCCACTGATAACGGGTCTAGTGGTAGAGGTGGAGTCAACAACTTTGACAGTATGTGTTCTGTTGGTGAGACAGTTGGCTACCCATCTAAGGACATAAGGCTTGATCCCCAGTTGTGAGAGTTTCTCAATGATACCTGAGTGGGGGATTGTGTCAAAAGCCTTGGCTAGGTTAAGATAGGCGGTATACACTCTCTTACTTTCATGCAGGGCTTTGTTGACATTCTCTCTTAGGTGTAATAAGTATGATCTACCCTTAAGAAAGCCAAACTGGTTTGGGACTAGAGTTTGAAGGTTGTCTATGTCCTTGTTGATAAGGTCCTCGATGATTCTTTCCATGGCCTTGCAGATGAGGCTGATTAGAATTATGGGTTTATAGTTCCCAGGGTTGGTTGATGGCTCCTGTCTGTGCAAGGAGATTACTGTTGCTGTTCTCCACTCTGCTGGAGCAAAGCCAGTTCTCAGGCTATGTTTAAAGAGAATGCCAGGTGGGTCCACTAGGTCCTGTTTTAGAGTGCTTAGTTAAGTAACCTGGGATGTTATCTGGTCCCATTGAGGCTGTGTTTTTGGCCTTGGAGAGTGCAGATATGACCTGAACTGTAGAGGTACTAGGCACTGGGCTAGTATCAGGTATACTTTGGGATATGGCTAGTGGGGACAGGAGGGTGAAGTTTGTGCCAAATCTGTCAGCTAGCAGGTTGGCAGTTTTCTCCGGTATAGTATAAGTGGTGCCATCCACTACCAGTTTGGTACATAACTGGGCATTCCCTTTTAGATTTCAGACATAGTTAAAGAATGCCTTATGATTATCCTTGGCTAGAGATGCTATTTTAGTTTTGTAGTTCGCTTTAGGGGACTTTACAAGATTTCTGATTTACTTGTTCAAGTTGTGGAGGGTATTCTTCCACTGTTGAGTCAGTTACTTCTTGTTCTTAGACATAATTTTCTTTCTTTTGTTATATAACCTATTTATATTTGAGGATCACCAGGGTGGCTTGTTTTTTTTTCAGGAGGACCTGGTTTTGATCCAGTTGGGTGCAGCATGTCTATACAGTTGTTTAAGTGTTTATATAGAGCATTAGCATACACCTCTGCATAGGAGTCATTGTTTTATGTGATTGAGGGAGGTATAAAACTTTTTACAGCATCACTTGGTAGGCTGCAGTTTGCTATGGAAACTTTTTTTTACGTTTTTTTTTTTTTGCTACTATGTTAGGTCCAAATAGTTACTGCAAACTGATTTATAGTCCATCCTTAGGGAGGGCGTCACACAGGGGTGAGTGCAGTTACTGCCCACATGTTGGTGAGTACTATGTCTAGGACATTTGAGCCCCTTGTGGGGGTGCAGACAATCCAGAGCATTTGTGTTTACAAAGTCCAGGGAACCTCTGGGTATCGTGAGCAAGTCTGTGCTCATGTACATCTCCCAGTTGATGGAGGGATAGTTGAAATCTCCCATGACTAAGGCATTGGGCTGTATGGTGAGTGACTCCAGTAAAACCAGGTAGGTGGTGTGCTTTTCTTGGTTCATGGTGGGGAGCCTATAGCTAGCAATGATATGGTAGGGTATTTTGCCAATAGTTAATTGGACATGGAATAGTTTGACCAGTCATGAGGTGTACTTGGCATAAATGAAGATGGATACACCTCTACCTTTGGTTCTTTCACGTTCATTTTGAGGTCTTAACATGTGGAAGGCATTGTAGCCTTGTATGGCTGGGGTGCTTGCCAGGTTCTTGAACCATGTCTCAGTGACCTCACAGACGTCAGCATTTTCTAAGGTGAGCAGTGCTTCCAGGGAGTGCAGCTTCCCATTCAGACTCCCAGCATTAAACAGGAACACCTTTAGTTTATCTTTGTTGCATCAGAAATTTTGTTGTTTTGACATTGTCTAAGAAAGACACTGTGGGGGAGGCAAGTACCTTTACCAGTTTCCAAAAGCCTAGAGCAGAAGGTGCAGACCATTGCTGGCAAAGCAGCATGGCCTGTCAACCATGTCTTCCCAGGATGACAGATACTGGATCTCCCTGGACTGACACCAGAAGCTAAGTCAATTGTTGAAGTCGGTCTTTTTTGTTTATATTGTGACAGCATCCTTGGTGAAGATAGAATGCTGCTTAGGGCTAGGGTTATACTTCCTTGGGATGCACAATCTGAGAGTTCAGTCACATCTCTCTTCATATAGTCCGGAGAGATACATCTCAAGTCATTCACCCCAGCATGGACTATGACGGAGTCATAGCAGTACTTGCTGTTGATTGACTTGAGTGCATGCATTATTTGACAGATCCTGGCACCTGACAGGCAGCTGACTGTGACCTTCTGTATGTCCAGCCTAGTGAGGGGGTCATCTGTGTGTCTCACTGTGGAGTCGCCTATGACTAAGACATTAGCTTTTGAGGTGTTTTGCCTTAGGGGCTTATTTGCTGCATCACTGGTGTATGTGTTATGTGTAGGGGTTACTATTTGCATAGCAGTATGTGAAAGTGGTTTACATTTGGGAGGTCTCTGATCTTTTGGTAGACTTCTAGTGAATACCTCCACCTATGTGGGTTTATGTGTTGTGACATTATTTTGTGTGAGAGGTGATGTCTGTGTGCTGCCAACATGTTTGATGTCGAGTTTGTTGTTACATGAGTGTTCACTCCAATTTCATAATGTAATTACATAGGCTATCTGTTTTAGGAATAATCGGTTGTTAGTACATGTGACATTGGGCAATACTACCAGCCCAGCTATCTGGAATTTTGTAAATAAGTACAGAAATGTGTGTTGAACAGGGATTGTACAGTACTGAGTTTCAAGGATGTGGCCACAGTGTACCCTGCTGGAAAAGAACAGAAATGCGCATAAACTATATACATGTGCAAATGTATATGTTTTAACAGTAGAAACTAGAACATAGAGAGTTAACTTGCAAAACTTCAAGAAAATAGTAGAAGTTAAATTATTTTACAATTGTGCTATACATGTTATCTCTCAGTTTCAGTGCAGTAGCAGACACAATGTCTAGAGCTAGAAGTTTTTTTGTATTGTCTTGAAAGAGAAGTAATTACTAGGTTTGAGATGTGTAAGTGTTTTGTTTTATGACTTCCAGGATTTGCAAACATCTGAGAGATACGTATTTTTCACAAGGAGCTGTCAAATGCTACAATGGGGGTTTAGCCAGGGAACTGAAATCTGGTGACAAAAAATGACATAGTAACTCTCTTAGATTCAGATAGGAATATAGAAAAGCATAGCCTAGATGTATTCTTTATTTTTTTCAGACTGTCTTGCAATAATGTTTTAAATATTTCATGTAATTTTGAACTCTGATGCAACGGATTACTTACTGAGTATTATTTTGTTCTTTTACTATTTATTTATTATTAAATATATTTAAACCTATCTTTGTGGCTGATAACTGTGAGACATATTTAAGCTCTTAAAGTACTTGCATAGTTATTTGGTGACACTGTACAGGCCACTTCTAAATAGCCTTGCTCTTGGTCAGACTACCATTTGGATTATTAGTAACATTACACAGTAGGATTGGACACTCTTTGTTAAGGGCCTTAGAGTAGCTGATATAGAGTTGGCTGGTGGCAGCTGGAACTACCTTATTGTCTGGGCAGAAGGGGTCATAGCTAGTAAACCTGTGTCAGCCTTTCTCAGGTAGGTGTGTGTGTGTGTGTGTGTGTGTGTGTGTGTGTGTGTGTGTGTGTGTGTGTGTGTGTGTGTGTTTGTATATAAATCAAATCTCAAAGTGTGTGTGTATGTGTGTGCGTGTGTGTCAGCTACTCTGTGTCAACTACTTGGGCAGGGACACGAAGCACTGGTTGGACAGAGAGGGTGCTGGAGCATTTGACTTGGCCAGTCAGCTGAGATCTCAGCCTTATAGCTCTGCCAGTGGGGGAGTTTCATTGTGGATCTGGAGAAATAGGGAGAAACCAGGCCTAGACTGATTGTGATCTCTGTGTGCTCTTAAGGGAAATTGCACTTTTAGAAGATCCGAACACTGCTCAGGATAAAGCGCCCTCGTGAAGCAAAGTACAAAGTCCAAAACATCCAAAACTTCAAGGGCACAACATGACAATCGGAGCCGATGTCTTAACTAAAATAGCTTTATTCCAAAAGATATGAAACAGTCATAAAAGGTACAAATGGCCAGTAAGCGCTTTCACGTTATAGTAAACGCTTCTTCAGACTTTCAACCTTGAAAGTCTGAAGAAGCGTTTACTATAACGTTAAAGCACTTACTGGCCATTTGTACCTTTTATGACTGTTTCATATCTTTTGGAATAAAGCTGTTTTAGTGAAGAGGTTGGCTCTGATTGTCGTGTTGTGCCCTTGAAGTTTTGGATGTTTTGGAAATTGCATTTTACTGTGTGTGTACTTGTCATCCTCCCAATGTTTACGTTCCCCACTGTTGCCAGTGGTGAGGATTGAGGCTGCTTGATTACTGGGCCAGTGCAGGGGCATCACAGTATACATAAGACAATTACTACATTGCCTCAGGATGCCCATGTCACTCAGGCTGGCTGAAGAAATAATGGGAAACTGCCAGTCTATTATAGCAGGTTTTTTAGCGTATGTACTATTAGGGAAGGGAGTTGACTAGTTAGACTAGTTTTTTGAGCTAAGACTAACAAAGGGGCTTGTTATATTGAAGGCTAAGGATGATAAGTGTATTTCAAGGTGTTTGCATCTATACAGGGCATGGATAACCCCCGGTGCATAGCAAAGCTCAAATGTGAGGCTTGCATACAGGTAAAAATTAACCCTTTTAAGCTAATCTACCAATAGGAAAGTACACAATGAACTTTCCTCCTGCACTCCCCAAATCAGACAAGGCTGCATCTATTCTTCTGCCACAAGATGCAGGAAAGCCTTTCTTTATGTAAGATGGCTGGTTTAGTGCTCAAGTGTATGAATAACATGCTAGATTCAGCAGATCTGAATCTAGACTATGGTATCTAGGCTAACAGAACAGCTGAAATTAAGTGCAGAAAATGATGCTGTCACAAACAGTAAAAAGCAGAAATAATGCAGCAATTAGTTAAAATATAGTTTTAAAAGTGCAGTAGAACTACAAAACGTAATTATTTTCTTGCTTTTAGCCTTGGATTTCAGCAGAAATTCTGTGGACCTTTGGAAAAAGATGCCAAACATAGAGCAGCTCCCGTTAATTGAGCACAAACTCATGTAAGTGCAAGGCTTACATACAGGCAAAAATAAACACTTTTAAGCTAATCTACCAATAGAAAAGCACACAATTAACCTACCTCCAGCAATCCCCGACTCACAAGGCTGGATCTACACGCGTATGCCACAAGGGTGCAGAGGAGCCCTTCTTAAAGTAAGATGGCTGGTTTAGTGCTCAAGGGCATCATTAACAGGCTAAATTAAGCAGTTCCAACTGTTTACAGTTAAAATGGCTTTGTCTTGGTAAGCCCCTGTTTCCTTTTTAAATAAAGCTATGTCCCTATAAAATATACTGCAGTCTGTTACAGTATGGAATGAAGTTTTCCTTGAAGTCTCACAGTGTGCAGGTATTATTGGTTAATTATTTGACTTCTGTGGATCCTTGTTGATATTAAGTTGTACATGTTTAATTGCTATGTACAAGCTGATCCTAAGTATGAGAAGACAGTACTATCATCAGTGAAGTTTACTTGATAAGATTTTTGTGTTTGTACCTTTATGTTCTACATTGTGAAGGTGGAAACAGCTACTAGTCATGAGAGGAGGAAATGCTGCAATTGTGTGTGCTTTTGAAATAGGGCTTGTTTATGTTTGTAGAAGGAGGAGCAGATTCATTGATGTAGTAATATGTTTAAGACTTCTTAATGAAGGACTGAGGCATACTTCTTTGACTCATACTACTAATAAACACAAGTTTTTTACCTACTTTTTTTGGTGACTCTGCCTTTCTTTGGCACCCCACAGCATCAAGAGCAAAACTGGTGCTGTAGTAAAGAGTTTGCCATGGAGCTGTTATGGTGGTAGGTAGAAGTAAGCAGTTGCAGAGTCTGTTGCTGTATGTATATTTTGCTTTATTTCTATGTAATGTGTACTCACATTTTGTTTAACGCTGATATTTACTTAATTATAGTTACTTATTAATTTGCCTTTGTTGCCATATTGCTGATAATATTTATATCCAAGTGTATTTCTTTAATGGAAGTAAATAAGTAATCTGTTAATAATGCATACCTCTCAACTTTCCGGATTTTCACACAACATTCAGATTTATGCCTCATATTTTTGGTCTGTTTCTCATAAATTTATGGCTTTGCTGGTAATCATTGAGGGCTCTTTCACAAAATACACGCTAATACAAAACTTGTTCTAAGTATATAAAAAACAATAATTAAAATCTGTCCCTAATTTTGGCCCTTTGTCCACCCCCTCCCCATTTATTTTTGACTTTTTCGAGATTTCTTGAGCTAAGATTTTGGGAAGTATGTGATGATGCTTTAATTGTGAAGATACAAGAAAAAGAAGCTTGCTTCTAAACACTATAGCAACAAATAACCTGTTTTGCTTTTGATGTTTTGGTATGAAACTGAAATTCAACATCACTGAAAAACTAGGTCAACAACTTGTACTCCCTGAGATGTGGGTCAAAGAATTATACTTGAATCCTTCGTTACGAAGTCTTTCTTTAACATCTCTGTGTACAGATTCTTATGTTGGAGATGGGAGGTTTCAGATGTAGGCCTGGTGCTGCTTGAGAAAAAGATGAATGCATTGTAGTTAGTAGATTAGAGTGAGTAGACTTAATGGCCCACACAAACAACATAGATGTTTAGATTTCTTCTGCTGTAACCCAGTTTTGCTGCTAGATTGCTAGCCACCTTAGTATGAGAAACTTTTCTTTATGAATGAGCGATATGATATATTTTTTTGGATTCTTTAATATGGTAATTGTGGAGTTGAATTGATCTGAAAGGTGGCAGTGTAAGTAAGATCAGATAGGAGCTATATTGTGTCAGTTGTGGATTAACAACTGTAAAGAAGATCGGTAGGGTATTATGAGAATTTAAGGCTTATATTTTGTTGATATAATTAACTCTTGTGAGAGGTCCATCTATTCACTGATTAGTGTAATATTTTATTTCCCAGATAGGCATCCAAGACTGTCAATCCAAGGCAGCGACTTCAAATTAAGTACTTAATCTTGCCCTCTGGTGCCTTTAATTTTCCAAACAATGCATGAAAATATGACACTGGGTCTTGTATTTGTTGAATCAGTAGATACAGAAAAAAATAAATTCCAAAACAACAGATGCAACATAATACAAGAAAAAGATAAAGCAGTTCCATGTTAAATGTCTAGTTTTCAGATCTGCAAGAATACAGATTCATTAACCTACAAGGCCTGATAGATTGTGTGTTGGGAACACCTGTATTTCAAGAGTATTTTGGTGATAGTACACCTATGTAATTGCAATAACAGTAAGTCGTGATGAATTACATTTTAAAAATAATTTTACACTGAAATATTTAATAAAGTTCAAGAAGGCCATGTTGTTCACTGTGTATGTTTAAAGACACTGTCAACTTTTGTTGTAGCTGATGTTAATAAGTCTTGAGTTTATCAGCTGACAAAACTCCTGAAAGGCCATTCTACACATTTACTTATCAGTTGAGGTCTGACAGGCTGATTGGCTTAAGGATGGGGGCATTTGGAAAGCTTGGCACCTAAACAAAACTTCCCTGATATGTGGTTCTGTGGTGAGCACCAGGCCCAAGGTATTATTTCTTATCCATTCAAGTCTACTAATTGCTTTCCATGTTATACATAGGATGCCTTTCTTTTTTTTTTGATTAATCAGCCAATGATTGAATAAAGAAAGAATGTTCATCCTCTTGTATAACTTTTATAGTGTAGACAGATTGGAATTTATTGGAGTCAGAACTCTTCTTTACATTGTCATATACTGTAGTGGATTATTAGTTGTAATAAACAGTAGAAATGCAGACTTAATGTGTGTTCTCATATAAAAGTAAATTTTTGGCAAACCTACAGAATGGTGTAAGTAATTATCTAATGATGATCATAATTTCTGCACGTGTTAATGAAGTATCTAAGTTAAATCGTGTTTTATTAATTGCTAAATGCCCCCTGCTTATAATCTGAAACATTATAGACTTACTTAAATTATTGCTGGATAGTTTCAAAAGAAACCTTTCATTATGTATAGTACCAACAGGAAACCATTAATTATTTGCATGTTAAATTTATTCCATTCCTCCTGGGGCAACATACAGTATGCACAGAGCTTTATAAGTGTCGAACTCACAGCACCACAGATGTCTGATGCATCTATTAAATGTAATATTGACTTAATAAATTAAGTTCTGTGTAGCATTGTACTGTTAATAATATATATATATATATATATATATATATATATATATATATATATTTATTTATACTTGATCAGTAATTTTATATTGGATATTTCTTTTTGCCAGCAGTTTTATATTGGATATTTCTTTTTGCCAGCAGTTTATTTGAAATGATAACTGACTTATAATGCCAATAATTTGTAAAATACTTAGTTTAATGTAGGTATGTCATTCCTTTCACAAATGTTTTTGTAAACTGCTATTTTCCAATCGTGTTAAATGAAAAAGAATTCACTGAAGTTATACTCACTAAAGTCTCAGCTTTGGCAAAGCTACTGTATAAGTAAAGTAATCGTCTAAGAACTAGTCTACTAACATTTGTATGGCTTATTCCCATGTGTTTATAGCACAAAGCAGATTGAAGGAGTGTTTCTGAAACGTTTAAACATCTCCTGAATTCGTAAAAGTGGGCATTGGTATTCTGTGCTATCACTTTGTTATGCAAGCATCTTTCCAGTTGTGGGAACACATCACTACTTATAAATGGAGATTGTCATTGTGTTTTACAACAATGAATTATTTTAATCCTTGGATTACTATCCGTATGAAAAAAAAACATGTCGGCTGCACCCACATAATTTAATGCTTCCTTGTTGTAGCACAGTCATTTTTTTTCAGATATTGAAATGTTGGACTAAAGTGCAATTTAAAATGTGAAGTGAAGAATTAACTGATATCTATAGCTGGATAAATGAAATTCATAGAAACATGCAAAAAGACTAGTCTTTTTAAATTCTTTACATATCTTACTTCACAGAGGGCCACTGCAGAGAGAAAGTATATGATTTGGATTGCTTAGTGGTAAAGTTATTTTGATACTCATTTGATTTTTGATTTAACTAACTTATATATACTGTATTTTATGGTACACTCTCTTTGCCACACTCGTGTGCTGAAAGTATTAAGTAATTATACTGTCTGCTGAGGTTTACTAAATCAGATACAATGTAGCCTGCAGGTTGAAGATTTCAGGGAGTATACAACAGTCAGACTATACATGTTAAATGCTACTGTCTCTCATTTTATCTGCACATTAAAATATATGTTATTTGTCAACACCATACTCTGTATTATTCTAGTACTGCTATGCGAAATTTTGATTCTTTCAAAGTCTGTAGTCTAATTTGTACCATGACAGAATTGTTTGTTCAATGTTAAATTATACTAGACCATGTGAAATGTATCTTTAAGTGATTTTATATTTAGAATTCTTTTCTTGCAAATACATTTATTGATTTTTTAAGAATGTTTCTCTTGATTTATTGTCTGTGCCTTCAAGAACTGGGTCATGGCTGGAAATGGGCCTAGGAACAGTTCAGTAACGTGATTATTGAATGTTAAAATAAGTAATTTCTTTTCATAACTGTGCTGTTTCTTTTTAAAGAGGCTTCAATTTAAGAAGCACTGACGAGCCAACCTAAGTTGCCATTTCCTTTTCAAAAAGTGTCAGAGTTATATTTTCAATTCATAGGGCTGTATAGGTTCATAGGTAGGTACTAGGCTATTGGCCCTAGTGCCTATATAAGCCTAGCCAAAAAGGTACCCTGGCTTTCACCATCCAAGAAAATTATTTTCCTGTGTCCCTGTCGAGCAGAGCCACAGAAGTGATCCCTGGGGTGAATTTCCTATTTTCCATGCAATCATCAAGATTTTTCCTGAAGGGTGCTAATGAGGAGCTTTGTTTGATATAGATGTTTCTGGGACAGGAATTTATCCCTCCAGCATGTTCTGTTTATTGTAGTGATAAGGTATAGGTCACTAGAGCGTGTAGCTCGGAGGGATTGGGATTTCTTTAAGTGGAGCATGTCCAACAGCTCTGGGTTTGACATCGCTTTGTATGTTAGGCAGAGATCGCCTCTGAGGAGGCAATATGTGATGGAGTAAAGCTGGAGATTTTTGAAACGGTCTGCGTAGGGCATATGTTTGAGGCCGGTAATCCTCTTTGTGAGGTATTTCTGCGGCCTTTCCATTTGTTGTAGATGTCTTGTGAGGTACATACCAAAAGGGCGTTGTACTCTATAATGGGTCTAATGAGTGAAGAGTAGAGGGGAACAATGACCTCTTTTTTTCCTGGATGAGAAAGCTTTTGTGATGAGGTGTGCCACGTAGAAGGATTTCCTGACTACTGTGGCGATGTGATTATCAAAGGAGAGACTACTCTCCACCCGTGTCCCAAGGTCTCTTATCACACTTTCGGTGTTAAGTAGACTACCACCTATGTGGTAGCTCATGGGTACAGAGTTTTTACCAAAGGGGATGACAATGCACATTTGGCATTGAACTTGAGGCCATGGCTTTGACACCAGGCATCTGTTTCCGTGAGGCCCTTTTGTAGGATGTCCACATCGTTAGGAGTTTAGATTATGGCTCCTAGTTTGCAGTCATCTGCAAACTTCATTAGCCAAAGACCTTCTGTGTTAGCCTGTACTTCAGAAAAGTAGATACCAAACAAGAGAGGACCCAGGACCGAACCCTGTGGTACTCCACTTGTCACTGGTCTGAAGTTGGATTTAGAGTCTGTTACTTTCACAGTGTGGGTTCTGTCAGTGAGCCAGTTGGCAAGCCATCTTGTGACAATAGGGATTTATACCTAGTTTAGTGAGTTTATCTATAATTCCAGAGTGGGGGATGGTGTCAAAAGCCTTGGCAAGATCTAGATAGGCTGTGTGAACCACCTTACCCTTGTCTACGGCTTTGGTGACTGCTTCAAAGAAGTCTTATCAGGTTTAGGAGACATGATCTGCCTTTTACAAATCCGAACTGGGTGGGGTCCAGATTTTGGAGATTATCAATGTCTTTGTGTATAAGATCCATGATGATACATTCCATGGCCTTGCAGACCAGGCACGTTAGGCTAATTAGGCGGTAGTTCCCGGGGTCTGCGGTGTCTCCCCCTTTGTGGAGTGGGTAAACCGTCGCTGTGCGCCATTCAGTGGGCACAAAGCCTGAGGTGAGGCTATGGTTGAACATGGTGCTTATGTGGGGTGCCAGTTCATTCTGCAGTTCATGTAGAATGCAGCCTGGGATGTTGTCGGGTCCCATGGATGCTGTGTTCTTGCTTTGGAGAGTGTGGTCTTTACCTGTGCAGCCGTGATTACAGGAACTTTGCATTCTTCCAGTGTAGAGATGGGGCCTTTAGGGGGTGGGAGGGGGGGGTAAAGTTAGCACTGAACCTATCTGCCACGATGTTGGCAATATCAATTGGTTCTGTATATTTAGTGCCATTGTGCTGTAATTTAGAGCAGATCTGAGTGTTGCTATTGAGATTCTTGACATAGCTATAGAATGCTTTGTGGTTGTCTTTAGAATCAGTGACAATTTTGTTTTCGTAACAAGTTTTGGAGGATTTTATGCGGGATCTGAGCTTCTTACTGAGGCTGACCAGGGAGTTCCTGCAATCATGGAATTTTACTCTTTTTTGCAACAGTTTCTTTCTTCTGTTGTAGAGTTTGTTTATGGCAGGGGACCACCAGATTGGCTTTCTTTTTTTGGAGGATAGCATCTTGGTTCTGTTAAGGATAGCACGATCCATGCACTCGTGTAAGTGCATATAAAGTGCATTTGTGTAGGATTTAGCAGTCGTACCTCTATTATATGTCTGCATGGGTGTTGTGAAGTTTGCCACTTCTGTCTTAAGAAGTGTGAAGTCGGCTTTGGAGAAATTTTTTACGGTGGTTTCCCAAATGGGGGGTGGGGGCGGGATGTGGATGTAAAGGGTGATTAGCCTGTGGTCGGATCTGACCAATGAGGAATTGACCTCTGGTGTGGAACACCAGTCTCCCAAGTTGATAATGATCAGGTGTAGGATATTGCTGCCCCTGGTGAGGGTGTGGACAAGTTGATCTAGGGCATTGGAATTTATGAATTCCAGAAAACGTTGAGCAAAAGAGTTGGTACATGAGTAGTTTTTGCAGTTAATGGTGAGATAGTTGAAATCACCCATTATTAGGGTGTTGGGTTGTACCCTAATATTTTCCAGTGTATCAAGAAATGAGGAGTGGGAATCCTGAGGCATGGTGGGGGATCTGTAGCAAGTTACAATTTGGATTGCAGTCTTGCCCAGAGTTAGTTGCACTTGGATTATCTCTGATGCATTATGCTGAGCAACTAGCCTGGTTGTGTGGATATCCTTAATGAATATGGACACGCCTCCGCCTTTAGTGTTTCGGTCCAGGTTAGGTGGCCGAAAGGTGTGGTATGATTTATAGCCTGAACCAGGTCTCTGTCACTGCACAGATGTCAATGTTCTCCATTTTAAGGAGTGCCTCGAGTTAATGCATTTTGAGGTTTAGACTTTTAGCATTGAGTAGGATTACCCTCAGATTTTGCTTGCTTGTACCTGTTGAGGTGGTGAATTTGTCATTTGAACCATGCTTAAAAAAGGCACTATAGGGGTGGCAAGAGCCTTAGCCAGTATCCAGAATCCCAAGGGAGACGAGTGCAGGCCATCTCTGGCAAAGCATTGTGGTCTGTCAGTCATGTCATCCCAGGCAGACAGATACTGGATCTCCCTTAGAAGGACACCAGAAGCTTAGCCAATTGTTGAAGTCAATCATTTTGTCCTTGTACTGTGGTATCATTCTGGGTGATGGCAGGATGCTACTCAGGGCTAGGGTCCTGCCTGGGCTACAAGATCAGAGAGCTTCTCTATGTCTCTTTTTATGTAGTCCAGGGAGGTACGTCTCAGGTCATTCACTGCAACATGAACAATGACAGAGTCATATTTGTAGTTGTTGTGGAGTGACCTGAGTGCGTGTGTTATGTGGCAGATCCTTGCACCCGACAGGCAGCTGACAGTAACTTTCTCCTTGTTTAGCCTGATGAGTGGAACATCAGTGTGCCTGACTATAGAGTCATTTATGACTAGAGTGTTCGGTATGTTGTTATGCCTTATGAGCTGTGGTTGAGTGGCACACTGAGTTTGTGGGCTATGTGTCATTTGGATTGTGTTGGGGGGTGCAGGTTGCTTGCGTTTCTGCTTTGGAGGTCTCTGTTGCTTGAGCAGACTTTTATTGAGAGCTTCCACAAATGTAGGTGTGTGTTTCGTGTTTCTATGTGTGTGTTTTGGTTGGTGTCGGTTTTGAGGGACTATGTGATGAGTGTGGTGTGGTGCAAGTGTTTACCTTCTCCTCTTGACTGTCTAGTCCAGTCTTGGGTGAAGAGAGCTTTACTTCCAGTTTGGCGATATAAGTGCATCTCTCACAGGTTGTAATGTTGGGTGGTAGTAGGAGAGGGTTGTCTGTATACATGAGGCAAGTGCTGCATTGCCCCAAGATGGCTCTTAATCTTTTGTTATTGTGGTCATTTTCTGAATTTTTCATCAGATTCACTTATTATATCACAGTTATTGACAGCTCTTTTAAAGAAATTCACCTCTTCGCCTTAATCAACTAACAAATGTACTTTTGGTAGGTAATTAACCGTTCAGGATTTTATACTCGTAATTTGGTTCATACAGATACTTGTCAGCACTATTTGTACTTCTCAAGTCACTAAATTAAAAGGGGTAAAAGCTTGTTCTTGTATTGGAAAATGGGAAAAAACAAATACAAAAGAAATTCACAGAAAAAGAGAGTAGAAGCAAGATGTTGTTCATTAGCGCAGTGCTGCAGTAGCTTAAGTTATATGGGATATCCTGCCAACCTTCAGACCAGCTGACCAGCTTCCAAAGCTTCAGGGCACCTGTCACATGCCCTAGCCTCTGACCTACATGAGAGAAGCAAGAGAAGGTCAGAGCTTAGGGTGATAAAACTTCAGAATTTTCTTGCCTAGGAAGTGTGTGCCCATCTCCAGACCTTGTGAGATTGACCATTAGCTAGTACTCCTTTCGAGCCAGGCAGATAAGTACCCCACTGGGGACTACCTTTTTCATCCATTTTTCTGCAATGAAAATGGTTATTTTTTATTCAAAATCTTCTGTAAAGTGACTGCTGTGAATATTATTGGTTGTCACTAAACTTTGTTTTCTAGGTATGGTTCCCTGAGGGGAATGCTGCAAAAAATATTCACTTTTTGTGAAGAAGAAAAAAAAAACAGTTGCTTTAGATTGTATTCATAGGGAATTTGCTTTTTGGTGTTGAGGGCTGTACTGTTAGCCAACAGGGTGCTGGTGGAAATTGGGCTACTGTTGGCCGAAGGAGGAGAAGAGACGGAAGGCATGGCCGAAGGCAGGAAGAGAGGAGAAAGGCTAGGACTATGGTAGTGAGGGTCGGAACTTTGAATGTTGGCAGTATGACTGGTATAGGGAGAGAGCTAGCCGATATGATGTACAGAAGGAAGGTTGGTATATTGTGTGTGCAAGAGACCAGATGGAAGTGGGGAGTAAGGCTAGGTGTATCGGAGGTGGGTTCAAACTGTTTTATTATGGTGTGGATGGGAGGAGAAATGGCATAGGAGTTATCCTGAAGGAACAGTATGCTAAGAATGTTTTGGAGGGGAAAAGAGTGTTGGATAGAGTGATGTTTATGAAGCTGGAAATTGATGGTGTAATGGTGAATGTTGTTAGTGCATATACTCCACATGTTGGGTGTGCGATGGATGAGAAAGAAAAATTTTGGAGTGAGTTGGATGAAGTGGTGATGACTGTACCCAAGGGTGAGAGAGTGGTGATTGGAGCAGATTTCAATGGGCATGTTGGTGAAGGGAAAAGAGGGGATGAGGAAGTAATGGGTAAGTATGGTGTTAAACAAAAGAATGCAAAAGGTCAGATGGCAGTGGATTTTGTGAAAAGGATGGTGAATATGTATTTTAACAAGAGGGAGGACCATAGGGTGACATACAAGAGTGGAGGAAGATGCACACAAGTGGATTATATCTTGTGTAGGGGGGCCAGTTTGAAGGAGATTGGAGACTGTAAAGTGGTGACTGGGGAAAGTGTAGTTAGGCAGCATAGGATGGTGGTTTGTAGGATGACGTTGGTGATCAAGAAGAGAAGGAGGAGTGTGAGGGCAGCACCAAGGATCAAATGGTGGAAATTGAAAAAGGGTAATTGGGAGGTGGAGTTCAGGGATGAGTTAAGACAGGCACTGGGTGGCAGTGAAGGGTTACCAAATAGCTGGGTTACTACAGCAGAGCTAGTAAGAGGTGTTGAAGCATGGAGGTGTTTAGGTGAAATGGCAGTGGAGTTTTTAACCAGATTGTTTAATGAAATCTTGGAAAGTGAGAGGAAGTCTGAGGAATGGAGAAAAAGTGTTTTGGTACAGATTTTTAAGAATAAGGGTGATGTGCAGAGCTGTAGTAACTACAGAGGGATTAAATTGATCAGTCACAGCATGAAGTTATGGGAAAGAGTAGTGGAAGCTAGGTTAAGAAGGGATGTGATGATTAGTGATCAGCAGTATGGTTTCATGCCAAGAAAGAGCACTACAGATGCGATGTTTCCTCTGAGAGTTTTGATGGAGAAGTACAGAGAAGGTCAGAAGGAGTTGCATTGTGTTTTTGTAGACTTAGAGAAAGCATATGACAGGGTGCCTAGAAAGGAGTTGTGGTATTGTATGAGGAAGTCGGGAGTGTCAGAGAAGTATGTAAGAGTGGTACATGATATGTACGAGGGTAGTGTGACAGCGGTGTGGTCTGCAGTGGGATTGACAGATGCGTTTAAGGTGGAGGTGGGATTACATCAAGGATCAGCTCTGAGCCCTTTGTTATTTGCAATAGTGATGGACAGGTTGACAGACGAGATCAGACAGGAGTCCCCGTGGAATATGATGTTTGCAGATGACATTGTGATCTGTAGTGAGAATAGGGAATAGGTGGAGGAGACCCTGGAGAGATGGAGATATGCTCTAGATAGAAGAGGAATGAAGGTCAGCAGGACTAAGACAGAATATATGTGTGTGAATGAGAGGAAGGATAGAGGAATGGTGAGGATGCAAGGAGTAGAGGTGGCGAAGGTGGATGAGTTTAAATACTTGGGATTAATAGTTCAGAGTAATGGTGAATGTGGAAGAGAGGTGAAGAAGAGAGTACAGGCAGGATGGAGTGGGCGGAGAAGAGTGTTGGGAGTGATTTCTGACAGACAAGTACCAGTAAGAGTGAAAGGGAAGGTCTACAAGAGTGTAGTGAGACCAGCTATGCTATATGGGTTGGAGACAGTGGCATTGACAAAAAGGGAGGAGTTTGAGCTGGATGTGGCAGAGTTAAAGGTGTTAAGATTTGTACTGGGTGTGACGAGGGTGGACAGGATTAGGAATAAGCATATTAGAGGGTCAGCCCAGGTTGGAAGGTTTGGAGACAAAGTCAGAGAGGCAAGATTACGTTGGTTTGGACATGTGCTGAGGAGGGATGCTGAGTATATTGGGAAAAAGATGCTAAGGATAAAGCTACCAGGCAACAGGAAAAGAGGAAGGCCTAAGATAAGGTTTATGGATGTGGTGAGAGAGGACATACAGGTGGTTGGTGTGACAGAGCAAGATGCAGAGGACAGGAAGAAATGGAAACAGATGATGCGCTGTGGCAACCCCTAACGGGAATAACCGAAAGAAGATGATGATGATGATGATGTGAAGAAGAAAAAAAAAACAGTTGCTTCAGATTTTAGTCATAGGGAATTTGCTTTTTGGTGGTGAGGGCTGTCATAAAAAAAAATACCTTAAAATGTTTTGTTCTTGTCTGTATTCATATCTGGTAATTAATGCTCTGCTAACTCCCTTTTAGTCTCCTTTTTGGCTCACAACCAGTTCTAGACCCCTCTGAGAATTTACCATGCTAATTTCAGTTTGTGAGGAAAAAAGTGTTTTGCTTCTGCATGACAGTGTTGTGAGAGACTGGGGCTAGTTTGTTTGGCAGTTTTCACTAAATTTTGCAAGTGAAAATACTTTTTTTTAATTACAGTGCCACCAATTTTTCTGAACTCCAGTATCTGCCTGTGGGACTCCTTTCTCAGCTAGGACATGGACCTGTGTCCCAGAAAAATCTTTTGATTTCTCGCTGAGATGCAAAAAGAAAAAAAAATATCTGGGAGGCTTTGACATTCACTCTGGATTTTTCTTCTTCTTCACCTTATCTGCTGATGGATGACTCAGCTGTGGCCATCATTTGTTCCTAGGACCACTCATTTCTTTTTCCCACTCCCTTTGGTGCGACTCATCATGAAACCACTAAGGATTGGGAGGTAAGCTTGTCCTCTGTGGCTGGCCATCTTCTTTTTTTCAGGTAAGAGAACCACCCTTGCCACTGTTAGAAAAATGACTTGGAGATGCTCCTGTGCTAAACTACTCACTATGAGGGGCTTCATTCCTGCTGCTTTTTTTTGGGGGGGGGTCTCAAAAAAAAAAAATAAAGAGAAAACTAGACATTGTTCTTTCCCTAAATCTCATGGGGAAAATTGGCTGGACTTAGCTTTTCACCCCTTAGATGCTGACTCCTCCTCCTTTTGTTTATTTATTTATTAATTGATTGACATATAGTTACTGGGAAATCCAACTGGGTAGGATCCCATTTTCAGCAGAGGCCTGGGGAGAAAGCTGCAAAGTATTACAAAACATTTTACTAATAATAATTTTACGGTCTTTAAAATAATAAAAAAAAATACAATTTAAATAGCTATACCAAATTAGACATAATATGAAAACAATGGTTAGAAATAGATACATTTAATAGTTAGAGAAATTTTAACCGGTTTGTAGAGAAATTAAAGGTAAGTTAGTATAACACAAACAAGAATTGCAATACAAAGTGAGAGAAAAGCAGTCTTATGGTATATTTAGAAAGAAAGCTAGGGGAGAGAAGTGAGTGAAAAAGGGAGAATAAGGAAAGAGTAATGCATGAATAGGTATTTATCCACATTTATATCTATAGTTTATTCTGTTGCTGAGCAAGAATACAACCAGCTTATGTCTAGGAAGTCTTTCAGAATGATTTTGAATGATGGTGGGGGTTGCTGTTTATATGATGGTTAGAGATAAGTTCTAGGCCTTGGTGACATGGTACGAGTACAGACAATGCCCATCAAATTTGATGGGTTTGTGGACAGACAGGGATTTTTGTTCATTGGATTGTAATGACCGACTAGAAACATAGTTGTGTAGAATGTTATTTTGCGCTGGATAAGCCAGTTTGGAGTTTGCTTATTCTCCATTTGTCTCTGCTATTCCTTGCACCTCTGAAAAACATGCTGAGTGTTTCCATCTCAAACTCAGCAATGAATGGAGCTGGGGTCATCAGCACAGACTCTGCATGGTAACCTATAGGGGGAAGAGCTGGTGTAGACAACCATTTTGGGCATCCACTGTGGTGTGCAGTATCCTCAAGACAGGACAACACGGATCACAGATTGCATGCTTTGGCAGGGCTAGCCACTCAACAGTGTAAAATATGGCTGTAGGTGATTCAGTTATGTTGACTAATGTCACCAAATGGGCATTGGTATTTGCTAGTGATAAGTAGAACCTGGCCTACTCCGACCTACGCCAAGGACTCATGTTTATGATGGAAGGGGTATATATGCCCATTGGCCAGATTGTGCTACAGTAAAGCCCAGAAGCTCTGGGTCAGTACACTACTGGCCAACTGGTGTCCAATTACCCAGCCTAGTTTACCTTGGATAGTTTTGTTAAGTGAAAGCTAGACGTAAAACCAATCAACCTGCCAAACATCAATTAAGAATTGCTATGCTCAGTATAGGTTTACTGATGGGATGGAGCTTGGAAGTGGATGACATGATTGTGCGGAGGAGGCTGTACATCCTATGTATCCAGGAGACAAGATGGAAGGGCAGTACAGCAAAGCCAGCTGGCATGGGATCCAGAGTCTGCTGCTCAGTTGGAGGACAATCTTGAAATAGTATGGGAATTGTGATGAGAGAGAGGCTTCAGAAGGCAGTGAGATATATCATCAGAATCAATGACAGACTCATGACAATCAGACTCCAGGGTAATGATAAAGAAGTAATCATAATCTCAGCCTATGCCCCACAGCAGGGTTGTGATGGTGAGGAAAAGGGTGCATTCATAGAGCAGGACAACTTGAACTGGTGTTGATAATGGGTGACTTCAGTGCATGTATCAAGACAAGCCAGAACAGGATATGAGGACTGCCTGGGTCCACATGGGTGGGGCAATAGGAATAAAGACGGAGAGGCCATTCTAGACTTCTATCTGGGAAATGGCTTGATAGTAGCCAACACATGGTTCAAAAAGAGAGACAGTCACAAGATCACATAGAAGAGTGGCCAACTTGTAACTCAGGTAAACTTCCTCTTATTAAGGAGAGGGTACTGGGGTAGAATCAGTGATTGTAAAGTCATGCCGAGTGAAATTCAACCTGCAGCATAAACTACTGGTTGCCATAGTCTGCTGTAAGCAGTGGTCAGAGAAGGCTCTGAGGTCAACAGAAACCAGGCTGAATACCTGGAAGTTGACTGGAGAGAAAGTACAACAGTTCAAGGAGTTAATGGCCTAAAGTTAAACGCCAAGAAATGCATAGTCATACCCTTCGGGAAAAACAAGGTTACCCCTAGCTACCATATAGGTGACAATCCACTGAGCACAGAAGAGGTTATCAGGGATCTGGGGACCCAGGTTGACAGTAACCTTTCGTTTGACACACGTTGCTGAAGTAGTTAGGAAGACCTTCTACATTGCCCACCTGATCATGAAGGGATTCACATCTAGATCAAGGGAGGTCATCGTCCCCCTGTACTCATCACTCATCAGACCAATGATGGAGTACAATGCCCCATTCGGAATGTATCTGACCCGACACCTGCAGCAGCTGGAAAGGCCCCAAAAGTTCCTCACCAAAAGGATAAAGGGTCTCAAAAATATGTCTTATGCTGCCCGACTGAAAGAACTCCAGCTCTATTCAGTCGCCACCGCTTACTCAGAGGTGACCTGTGCCTGACATACAAGGCCATGTCAAACCCAGATTTGATGAACATGCTTCACCTCAAAAAATCTAGATCCCTCAGAACTACAAGGGCGGGAGACTTAAACCTTGACACGGTTATTAATAGGACATGCTGGAGGGACAGATTCATCACCCAGAGACTCCCTATGCTGTGGAACAAAATCCCGGTACATGTAAGGCAGAGCACCTCCCTGGCCTTGTTCAAAAGAAATCTTGACCAATGGATGGGAGATCGCAGATATACCCCAGGGATTACCTCAGTGTCACTGCTTGACAGAGGCACAGCAAAATAATGGGCATAGTTTCCTTCAAACTAAAGGGGTGGCGAAAGCCACAAAACTCTGGGCTAGGCTTATAAATGCCCTTGGGCAGATTAGCCTAGTATGAACCTATGAACCTATGAACCCTATAATCAGGCGCTAACAGCCAAAGAAGAGGAGGAAATGGGTAGAGTTGAAGAAGGGCAGTATTTCAAAACAACATGTATGAGGACTGCAGAGTAGATGTATGGCCGAACCAGATATGGAAATAAGGTACCTTAGAAGTCCAGGAAGTCATCAGAAGAAAGGAGTGCAAGAAAAAGTGGGAGATAGAAAAGCCTGACCAGGCTAGGAAGGAATACTAGTCGGCTAACAAAGAAGCTAAGAAAAGAGTTGCAATAGCAGAGAGCAAGGGATTAGAGGCACTTTACCAGCTTCTGAAAAGTGACTCAGTAGGTGGCACAAAGAAACTATATCAGGTTGCAAAGCAAAGACAGAAAGATAAAGAAGATAGTGAGACATCATTCATAAGGGATGCCAACAACAACCTGCTTACCAGTCCACAGGACATCAAAGGCAAATGGAAAGAGTACATCCAGCAGCTTCTGAATGAAGAAAACCCCACAGAAGCTGTACTGCCCCAAACATAGCCTGATTGAAGAGGAGGAGCACACTCTAGAAGAAGTAAGAGTAGCACTAAGGAAAATAAAGTAAGAGAAAACAGCAGTCTCAGATGAGGTCACAGCAGATATGATAAAGATGCTGGGTGAGATAGGGGAGAAATATCTCCTGAGGGCACTCATAGCAGTGTGGAGAGAGAGTCGTATCCCAGATGACTAGAGAATAAGCACACTCATGCCAGTGTACAAGAACAAAGGGGTCATCCACAACTGTGGGCAGTAGAGAGGTATCAAACTCTTGTCACATTGCCTGAAAGTTCTGGAGAGGGTGACTGATAAACAGGTACGCAGAGTAGTAGAAAGTAAGATGGGAGGTGAGCAGTTCATACTCAGATATGGATGCAGTAAAACTAACCCGATGTTTGTAGTGAGGCAGTTGAGAAGAAGCTAGAGATGAGGAAATAGTCCAACTGGGCATTCCTAGACTTGGAGAAAATATATGGTGAGGTCCCAAGAAAGCTGATTTGGGCAGTACTGCAGTGGTTAAAAGTCCCAGAAACGTTGGTAGAGTTAGCGCAGGCTACATTACAAGGACTTAGTAACTCATGTTCAGTCTCACAGAGGCTTTCCCAGTTGGAATGGGTGTGCACCGGGCTTCAGTTCTCAGCTCACTGCTGTTCATACTGGTGATGGACTACATTAGCAAACAGGACAGAGAGGACAGATCAACAAAGTTGCTGTATGCAAAATATGTGGCATTACAAGCAGACTCTGAGCAAGAACTCAGCAAAGGATAGGGGAATGGAAGGGAAAACTGAAGGCATATTGGATGAAACTAAGGACAGATTAGACAGTGGTAATTGCAGCAAATTGGGGAAATCAGAAAAAGCTGAGAATTGAGTTAGAAGGGAAGATAGTGGAACAGGTTAATAGCTTCAAAAATCTGGAATGGGTGGTTTAGGAGAAGGGAAGTCTGAATGAAGAGTTCAAAGCTAGAATCAGAGGGGCTGCAGCCAACTGGCATAGCTTGTCAGGTGTAGTGTATGACAGAAAAATACCAAAGAAGCTGAAGATTAAGATGTGCAAAACAGTGGTTTGACCACTACTAATGTGTGATACAAAAACCTGGGGAGTAAAGGCAGAGCAGATAAGGAAGATAGGGTCTATATTAAATAATCAAATGCTTAAAATAGCGAATGCTGATTTATCGACCCTTTAAAAGCGAAAGCTTGAAATCCCAAAGACACGGAACAGCGATTTTTTTCCCCAGGGGAAATAAAATTGCTGGGCCGTTTTCGGGACTTTGCCATTTCTTCCACTGTGGTGCGATCTCAGAGTTGGTATATTTAAGTAGGGAGGTGTGGGGGATGAAGCCCCCCACTTTATTCAGTGTTCTGAAGTTTTTTTGTTTTGTTTTGTGGAATAGCGATTGTTTTCCCTGGGAAAAAAATTGCTATTCCGTGTCTTAGGGATTTCCAGCTTTCGATTTTAAATGTCGATAAATCAGCGTTTGCTATTTTAAGCATTCACTGAATTAATATAGACCCGGAAGATAGAGGTGATTGAAATGAAGTGCTTGAGACTGGTGGTGGAGGCACACTTTGCGACAAACGAAGAAATGAGGATGTAAGAGCAGAAGCTAAAGTAGCCCCAGTTGCAGAAAAGATCAAAGAGACTAAATTACAGGGGTTTGGGCACATGTGTAGAAAAGCAGAAGACAATCAGGTGAAGATGATTTGGGGCAGACAGGAAGAAGATAAGAGGAACTGAAGGCATCCAGCAAAGAGGTGGTTGGATTGTGTAAAAGAAGATCTATGACAGTCAGGCATAGGTGTTAAAGAAGGCAGGAGAGTGGCATTGAATAGAGAGAGATGGAGACAGTTGACATGACATCACGACCCCATGTAGAAAATAGGAAAAAGGGGGTTGGTGATTATTATGATGACAGTGATATTGATACTTGTTTCTGGAAAGCATTTTTCCAGCTAATTTTGTTTTCATTTGAGTTTAAAACTTTAGAGATTCAGAATGTAGGTAAAGTAGGAAGAGGTGGGGGGTTATTTGGGAAAAGAAGAAGATACAATGTAGAATAGGGTAAGTGCTTTTAGGGAGGGGTGTGACTATGAATGTGTATAGAGCAGAGCAGTATGGGAGGGAGAAAGGTAGTTGGGAATGGTGCTAAAAGATTAAATGGACCTTGGGTCAAAGCATGACAGAGAGTAATCAATTTATAGGCAATAGAAAACAATTAGTAGAGTTACCAAGTAGAACGGATTTTCTTTAATTTCCTGAATGCAGAAACCCGGTAGCCAGGAAGACTAAGTTACAGGCATATACAATGTAATCTAATGGTCAAGAGACAGGTCAGTGGCCAACTTAGTAAGTTGTCCTTAAGAGTTTAAGGACAACTCTGTTGGGGGAGGGGGGTATTAACTAATTTCTAGCAAAGCCAGGCAAGTATTAGACTAGATGAAGTTAATACACAGCAAGGTTCTTCAAGTTAATTTTGCATACATTGTACAAAGACCAAATTCTCATTGAAAATGTTTGGAAATTGGCAGAGGTCCGGTAGTATTTGGGTCAATGTAGTGACCCCAGGGTATTAAAAATACTCTGATGTTTACCCCTTCCTGCCCTGGCAGTGCTGTAAAGGTATCCCAGATTCCAGACCTTCATTTTTTTCTTTAACATTAAATAACCTCAGACTTTTGGGTACAGCTAATCATTCAAAAATATTACAACTAATAATGGGATTCCCTTCCTTCTTTTCAAGGGATCTCTCTACAGTCATCCAGTCTAACCACTCTTTTCCCTTCAACATAAGATCAGTTACTATCTCATGGGTTATGAACCTATTTCTCTAGACATAAGAGAGAAAGCATTTTATTCAGGAATCTTTCTGATGTCCAAGAAAGAATGAACCTGGTGACCTATCCTAGACTTTTCCTTCCTAAGCATTCACGTTTTCAGTTTCAGGCGTATAGTTTACAAAGTGCCTGGCTCTGGTAATAGCTCATTGCAGTTTGTAAGGTATTCACATTTTCCCATACTTAGACGATTGGCTGATTTTTTTTTTTTTTTTTTTTTTTACAGATTTGTCCTAAGGCTGTCAACAATCTGTGGCCTGGGTAATAACCTTTTCTTCAGAATGAGGTTTCAGGGTAACAAAGAAATTTTTTTTCTCTTTCCTTCTCAAAGTATAGTGTTTCTGGGATGCTTTTAGATACAACACTCATGATGGCCTGTCTTTCCCAAGACAAAGTGAAACGCTACAAGGAGAAATTTTGGATATTTTCCAGCCGGACTCGGGCATCTGCCTTGGAATATCTCAGCATTCCAGGTTTCTTGGCTTCTGCTGTTAGAATTTTAATATCATTTAGGTAACTTCTCTGTGAGGATTTGCATTAGGTATTCAATCAGGCAATATAACTTGTTACTAGAAAATCATATATGGGTAAGTGGAACATATTATGTTAAGTTGTCTATCTCGCCTTCATTCTTGCTGGTTGGGTTCGGAGCTGATCCTCGGCTCCAACTCGGCCATCTTCAAAATCTCGAGAGCTGCTTACTGGCTCGAGGTCCCCCCCCATATCCCATGATGCCTGGCGCTAGATACCCAGATCTCGTTTGCCGCTTCTGCTACGAGGTTGCGTGTACTGGCTCAGGTCATATATTTTCTCTTTATTCACTATATTTAGGACTTTTTTGTACTTTATTGAATATACGCTTATTGTCATAGCTTAGTAGGTTCTATGGTAGTTTGTTAGTGTCCCCCCCCCTTAAAAACTTGTTTTCCCCTTAGAGAGTTTTCCTCTCCCTCCCCCACTCCCATTTACCTTTTCAAAGTAAGCCGTTTTAGTTAGAGGCTTATCATTGTTTTATTTTTTAAGGCAGACAAAGTTCATTAGAAATTGTGGTAGTTGTAGGTCTTATATTATATAGTGTGTGTGTGTGTGTGTGTGTGTGCTGTTAGGGTGTGGTAACTTGTGTGGTTTGCGTATATTTTTTTCCAGTTACCTACTCTCCTTTATACTTGTTCTTTGTAATTGATTTTCCTTCACAGGAATGTCTAAAGACACAAAAGTGTCGGGATTCAAGAAGTGTGACTCATGCTGTCAGAAAATGTCTCTGACAGATGGTCACACTTCTTGTGTTTATTGCTTGGGCTCCCTACACCTGCAGGACTTCTGTTCGGTGTGTCACACCTTTAGTTCAAGAGTCCTGCAGGAGTGTAGGAATAAGCTTATCCTTAGGGGTTTGCTTAAAACTGAAGGATCACCGGCCAAGACTCAGTCAGTGAATCCTTCTAGGCCATTGAAGCCGTCGGCTCCCAGCTCGGAGCAGTCGCCAAGTATGGCTTCTGCTTCAAATTCGGTTCCGGCTGGAACTGAAGCACCTATCTCCATGTCCCGAAGTACCTATCTCCCGGTCGGCCCCGACTCTTCTGTCGGAACCGTCAGGGAGTCGAAAACTCTCCAGGTCACCATCCTTGGAGTCGATACACTCGGCTCCAGGGTCACCCTTACTGCAATCTGAGCGTAGTCATCAGTCCCACTCTTCTCGGTCGTCTAGGTTATCTGACCATGATTTGGAGAGAGTGGTGAGCAGGCTTTTAAAGTTGCAGGCCCTGGCAAAAATGCTATCCAGCCCCCTCATCAGGGCTCGGCTCTACCTGTTTCTCCGATAGTTCCTCCTTTGACTCATCCCTTGAGTTCGGAGCCGGAGCATGCTGTGGCTGGAACCGTGGGTCCGTCGGTGCCGATACCTCCTCTTTCGGTTCCGTCATTGGCTCTGATCTCTTCCATGGTGCAGTTCTTGGAGGGATCTGGGTGCCGGGACTCCCTCATCGGCTCCGAGGGGGCAAGTTGCATCGGACCCTTGCCCGATCCCGTTCTCCCTCTCGGAGCGTCGACGCAGGTGAGTTCAGCTCCTACATCGGCTTCGGAGCCGTCTCTCTCGGTGCCGGGAAGGATTCCGGTCTCTTCGGAGCCAGAGCCTTTTCTGGTATCGGGAAAGGGCACCTTCGAGGTCATAAGGAGTGTGCTGGCATCTGAGTCAGCCTCACAGTCAGCCTCATCGGCTCCTCCCCCCATGGTGCCTGCTTCTGCCTCTGCCCCTCCTCCAGACCCCAAGCGTGGGGAACAAGCGCTCCAGAGCACCCCATTGGGCGTATCTTCCTCTTCTGAGGCCTACCCCTTTCATTCAGAGGAGCCCCCTCGAAAGAGGAAATGCAAGAGGAAGCATGTTGACTCCCCTGAGTCTGTCACTTCAGATACTGACTTGGAGGAGTCGGAAAGGTCCCCGAGATCCCCCTCTGAGGACATCTCCTTCTCAGACATCCTTGAAATCCTTAGGCAGAGGGGGAACTAGATTACCCTTAACCCTTCCGAGGATGAGTCGGTATTCCTGGACTCATTTGGTTCCCGACACTCCACCTCCTGGGTGTCTCCGCCTTTCGATCCACTGATGTCGTGGTGGCTCGAAAGGCATGGTCAGCTCCAGACTCAATGGAACCAACTCCCCGTAGGCCCACAAAATTCATCACTGCCCCTCAGGACAAGCAATTTCTGACCAAGGGTGTTCCCGTGGATGCCATGGTGGTAGCAGCGGCCACTAAAAAGGAGTTGGCTGAAACTTCTTCGTCTGTCCATTCCCCTAATAAGAAATCTAGGACGATGGACAGATATGGGAAGCAGATTTTTCCTCAGCGACCTTTTCTATGAGGTCTCTGAACTATTTGTGCCATTTTACCCGCCTTCAAAGGGATCTCCTTAAAGAGCTAGGAGATACCCTTCAAGATCCATCAGCTGCAGGGGCTCAGACTAAGATTGCCTCCCAGCTGGCTACTCTAAATTCTGTAGTAAACTCCTCCATTCGGCTCATCTCTTATGCAGCCGATGGAGTGAGTAGGGCCACAGGCACAGGTGTGGCTTTAAGGAGACACGCTTGGATGCGGTTATGCAACTTTGCGGAACCCTTCAACATGTCTTTCACCAACACCCCCTTTGATGATTCTGCTCTGTTTGGACCACAGGTGAAGGATACCCTTACCAGGTGTGAGCAGGAAGGCAAGACTCTCTCTCTGCCGTTGGAGTCCATTTTTCCAATCCTTCACGACCGTATCCCAAGGGTCAGAAGAATGGGAAGATGTGGTTCCAGAAATCCCAGGGAGCCGTGCCTGACACACGTGGAGAGTTCCCCTCCAGGGGCAGAGGAGGGAACAACAATAGACGCCGCCCTAGGGGCACGGGGGGTCCGCAAAATCAGGGCCAAAGAGAATTTTTCTCTGACAAGCCCTTCCAGCATCCCTGAAGTGCTTGCCTGACTGTCTACCTTCGGAGGCAGTCGGGGGAAGATTGCCAGGCATTTGGGTACAGCGATAAAGTATAACACAAGACAAATGGGTACTTTCTATCATATCCGAAGGCTACAAAATTCCCTTCTTTTGCACTCCACTCTTTTCAAACAAATCCCTTCCAGATGTTCCACCCAATCTAAGGGATCAAGCAGTTCAAGAAATTTCAAAACTGCTAAGAAAAAGAGCCATTCATTCAGTCCCAGCAGACCAACAAGGATCTGGAACTTACTCAAGGTTCTTTTTGGTACCGAAAAAGACAGGGGACTGGAGACCCATTCTGGATCTCAGCAGACTAAACAGGTCTGTTCAAAGAACGAAGTTCCGGATGGTCACGCTACAGTCCATTTTACCCTTTCTGGGTCAGGACAATTGGATGTGCTCCATAGATCTTCAGGACGCATACTACCATATCAAAATGCACAGATGCTTTAGAAGATTCCTCCGCTTCCGGCTGGGAGCCAGTCATTATCGGTTCAGAGTGCTGCCCTTTGGTCTCACCATAGCTCCCAGGGTGTTCACCAAATGTTTGGCAGTAGTGACCGCTCACTTGAGACGGCAAGGATTCCAGGTGTTTCCATATTTAGACTGGCTCCTTACTGCAACCACCAGGCATCACCTGCTGCTAGCCAGAGACTACATCATCCAAACATGCTCTACTCTAGGCATCACAATAAATTTCGAAAAGTCCGCATTGTCGCCTTGTCAATCTGTCAACTTTATAGGCGCAAATTTAAACACAAAGGACATGTCAGCGACTCTCCCAGCAGACAGAGTGTTAGCCATTCGACGACATGTGCAGGTCTTATTAGGTTGCAAAAAGATTCAGGCCAGATTTGTCCTAAAAACATTGGGTCTCATGGCAGCGGCTATAGTACTAGTTCCCCTTGCACGTTTTCACATGAGGATTCTTCAGTGGATGTTGTTCACACAATGATCCTTCCAGCATCTCTCAATGTCTCACATGATAATGATCACACAGTCATGCAAAAACCAGCTTGTTTGGTGGATGGTTTCCCCATCATTACACCAGGGCAGACCATTCATTTTTCCTCCTCCAGTAGCTACGGTAACCACAGACGCCTCCCTGATCGGGTGGGGGGGGGCATTTTCAGGGCAGAACAGTCCAAGGCACCTGGCAGCCTCACGAGTACCATCTGCATATCAATGTCTTGGAGATGAGAGCCGTGCTTTTAGTGTTGCAAGCTCTTCAGAACTCTCTTCCCACTGGGACCATTGCAATTCAAACAGACAATATGTCAATGGTATGGTACATCAACAAGCAGAGCGGAACCAAGTCGTACCCCTTATGTCGAGAAGCACTCAGACTTTGGCAGTGGGCGATCTCTTCCCAACAGTTTCTGATAGCAGCGTACATCCCTGGAAGTCCAACGTTATAGCGGAGAGGCTGAGCAGAGCAATTCTTATGCCTCACAAGTGGTCTCTCAATCAGACTGTGGCAGACAAAATCTTCCGCAAGTGGGGTCAGCCTTACTGCGACCTTTTTGCCACCCCCTTCAACAGCAAGTGCGACAATTTCTTCTCTCTCCTTCCTCTCTCCGGACACCTTCCCAGAGACACTCCAGTTCACGATTGGCCCCAGGGACTTCTTTATGCATTCCCTCCATTTCCCTTGATTCCCAAACTAATTCAGAAAGCTACCACATTGGGATGCAAGATGATCCTCATTGCCCCTTACTAGCCTCGACAAATTTGGTTCCCTTTCCTGCATCATCACCTTCTGGAGCAGCCCTGGACCCAATTCCAGAACTCCTGATCCATCAATCGGGTGGGCTGCACCAGTCTCTTCAATCTCTCTAGCTCACTGCTTGGTTTCTCCACTTCTGACCTTAGCCAGGCTTCCCAACATCTCTCATTTGGTGCATGAAATTATCTTATCCTCGCATAAGTTGACCACTAGGAAAACTTATGCTAGCAAGTGGAAACGTTTTTCCTTATGGGCAGAGAACAGGAAGATAGATCCCTTTTCAGCCCGTGTGCACCATATTTTAGAATTTCTAGCAGAACTTTTTCGAACAGGATCCTCTTCTGCCAAGATTAGAGTTCAGCTAGCTGCAATTTCAAACTTTCATATGGGCCTATCTGATTCCAGCATCATGTCACATAAGCTTTGTAAAGCCTTTCTTAAAGGGACCACTCTACTCAGGCCCCCCCCAGTAAGAGATCCCCCACCTCCGTGGGATCTGAATTTGATTCTAGCTTCCCTGATACTGCCCCCCTTAGAACCGGCAGCTTCCTGTTCCTTGAAGTTTCTTTCTTGGAAAACCCTTCTTCTGGTCGCAGTTACGTCGGCCAGAAGAGTTTCTGAACTTCAGGCTCTTTGTGTTCGTCCTCCTTACCTAGTTTTTCACAATGATAGAGTTTCTCTTCGGACTAACGCTTCCATTCTTCCAAAGGTTACTTCTGATTATAATTTGAATCAGTCCATTGAACTACCTGTGTTCTTTCCAAATTATTCCAACAAGGCAGAATACAAGTTACATCAGCTGGACGTCCATAGACAATTACGCTTTTACTTGCATAGAACCAGGCAAGTCAGAAAATCAGACCAGTTGTTCCTGTCTTACGCTGAGGGAAAACAAGGCATACTGGTGTCAAAAGTCACCTTATCTAGGTGGTTGACTTCTACTATTACCTTTATATATCAGTTAAGAAATGAAGAGCTTCCTGCTAAACCCAAAGGTCACTCCAGCAGAGCTCTAGCTACTTCTGTGGCTTTTCAGGCCAGATTGCCAATGGAAACTATTTGTGTGGCAGCTACATGGGCTAATCCACATACCTTCATTTCACATTATAAACTGGATGTGGCTTCCAGAAGCAGAGCTGATTTTGGTTCCACTGTTCTGAAGAGTCTGTTCCGATGAGCCACCCAGGATTGAGGTGCTAGGGACGCTGTACCAACCAGCAAGAATGAAGGCGAGATAGACAACTTAACATTAAGAAGTTATGTACCTACCATAACGTTCCATGTTAGTTGTCTTCTTCTCGCCTTCTTTCTTGCGTCCCACCCTCCATCCCCCTATCCTAGTAGACCGAGAAGAGTTCCTTAGGTTGGTTGATCACTGGCTGAGTCTTCTCTGGCTATTACTTCTGTCAGTCTCTCCAGTAGGTTCCTGTATCCTGATAAATTTACTGTATTATTATAATTGTTATTATTATGTCTGTAGTTAGGTTACCAAACGAGATCTGGGTATCTAGCGCCAGGCATCATGGGGTATATGGGGGGGGCCTCGAGCCAGTAAGCTGCTCTCGAGCTTTTGAAGATGGCCGAGTCGGAGCCGAGGATCGCTCCGAACCCAACCAGCAAGAAAGAAAGCGAGCAGAAGACAACTACCATGGAACGTTATGGTAGGTACATAACTTCTTATTGTAGCTGATGACTACTAACACCCTTTTTAAACCAGGATGTCGCTGGTTCATTAGTATTTCTATGAGTCATTACCCTCTGGCTTTTTATACTCTTCTGTCAAGATTCACTCTGGGCCACATCTGCTTGTCTATGCTTAGGTCCTCCCCCCTTCTATATAGCCGCAAGTCAAGCTGTTTTTGAAAGGATGCTAGATGGCAGGACACTTAGAAGACAGTTGACTCCTTGCGATTTTTAAGTAAGATTATATAGTTCCTTTTGAATCATCTCACAAGGTTGATTGAAGTTCTCATCATGGAAAACAATATTGCTTTTTTCTCTGACTTCTGCAAGAAGAGTATCTGAATTATAAAGTGTTATATTGAGTCATCCTTTTAGCATTCTCTTCAAAAATAGAATTACTTTGAGAACAAATCCTTCCCTTATGCTGTCAGTCATTTCAGAGTGTTCAGTAAGGCAGGATCATCATCATTTTGTTTTCTTTCCAGAGCCAAAAAAACAACAGGGAAAAAAAATATTTCATACTCTGGATGTCTATAGGCAACTCATATACTACACTGATAAGACAAAAACATTGAGGATTGGTGACCAACTGTTTGCTTCCTACAAAGGTAAGGAAAAAGGGACAGGCAGTATTTAACAGGCAATTTGTAAGTGGTTGTCCCTTGCTGTTGCTTTTTGTTGTTTTCATCATAACAAGTTACTTACATGTAAGGTCAGTATACTTTTTACCAGGAGTCTGGCCTCTTCTTTGGCTGTTTGGAAAGGGGTGGACTCTAGAAATACACTAGAGTCAGTAACTTTGTTATCTGCTTTTACTTTCACCAAGCACTGCATACTAGATTTCTTCTCTAGTTCCAGAGCAGGCTTTGCTAAGCCTATTGGGACTCTCCTGGACTCTGCTGCATCTTCCTCCTCCCTTGGTTTCTAAGTTCAGGTATTCATCCCATACAGATTAGACTACAGCAGCAGTGATCTAATGATGAACACAGTACAGCTGTACAAGTAAAACTTACCATAACAGTATATGTTTGAATAGATCACTACAGCAATTACTGCATCCTCCCCCTAGCCATATATGTTTGCTGTTTTTATTAACTGGTTATAGGATTTTCTTATTTCAATCCCATTTAACAGGGTTTAAGCCTCCTTTTTCAGAAACCGGAATGATCTGAGGTTTTGGTGCCCTAGCCTCTTATTTTCTTCTTCTTCCTTTGTGCAGGGCAGAGGCAAGTGTGTGTGGAAAATGACCTGAAGCTTTGAAAGCTGGTCAGCTGGTCTTATCCTTGGCAGGACATCCCATATAGCTTAAGCTAACGTAGCAAGGAACTGTTCAAACATCTGCTGTTATGGTAATTTTTATTTAAATCAGTGCTGTTTTTGAAGTTCAGCTGAATTGAAAATGGAGGGGAAAATAAGAAACAGTTAAAAAAACTTACTGCAAATGAAGCAAAACATAAAATCATAAGTTGAAAATCCTTTCTGACATCCAAGGAAGAAGAAGTTACTACTTTAGCAGCATTCCCTGAAGTGTAACTAAAAATAGTCATTCAGGTACATAAGAAGGGGTGCTCAGTGGCAGTTTTGGCTTATTTTTAAATTAAACTCCCAACTTTCAAGGTGGTTCTAAGATCAAATGTGATAAAAATGTTTTGTAAATTCAGGAGCTTACTGGGCTTGAGCAAGACACTGAATGTTTAACTCTGGAGATTCCAAAGCATTCGGTAAGGACGATTGCCTTCAGTATTGTTTGCAGGGGAAGTTAAAAGGAAGCAGAAAACCTCTCCTTGTCTAATGTTTTCTGATGAAGAGATATACATGTTTGTTCCCTGACTTTTGTCTTAGGACTCAAAATGTAGTACAGTAAATTTCAAAGCAGTCATTCTAGTACATACGAAGGAGTTCTTAGTGCCTAGCTAAAGGAAGATCACAAGAAGTTAAGAATCCTCACTTTTTGCAGTGAGGTTCAAACCATCAGCACACCCCATCCCCTAGACTTTAAATATACTACCTCCGAAATCATACAAACTTTGAGAAAAGGAAAAAGTGTTAAAACTCAAACTTGACGTTTCCCTGTACCCTCAGTAGGTTGACATTAGAGACAGTATGACTGTTCCATGACTGCTACAGTACAGGGTCTACATTTCAATTCTTTGCTTCAAGATACATTACACTTTTGTGCAACAAAAACTGACACAAAGTTTAGTATGCTCTTCCAGGCTATATTTATTGTTAAGGTGTGTGTGTGTGTGTGTGTGTGTGTGTGTGTGTGTGTGTGTGTGTGTGTGTATGGGGGGAGAAGTTCTCTTTCTAAAAATGGTATGTGATTTGGAATTTATAGTACATCTCAAAGTCAAAGTAAACTTTATTGTTATACAGATCAACACAGAAGAAAAAGTGCATATCATTGCACAAAATTTCAATACTCAGGCTCGTACCATATGAATGACAGTTTACAAAAGGAAGATGGATTAAATTAATAAAAAACTTAAAAATTAAAAAATAAGATACAAAAACATAAAACAAATTTGAAAGCTCTATTTACATCAGAAGTGCAACAAATGCAACAGCAGGAATAGACTCAGTAGAAATATAACGAATACGAAAAACAGTACTATAATAAATAAGAGAGGCACACGTGTAAACTTACCCACCACCAATATATACTATAAACTTAACAGTTCACAGTTTTCCAAGTGCAGAGAGAGATGTATGAAGTGAGCTATTCAGAGAGTTTATGTAAATAACAATGACATATTGCACACACACAGTGTTTTACCCATGTAGTGTGTTAGGCTATGGGTTTGTTATTAAGCAGTCGGATAGCATGTGGGAAGAAGCTATTATGGAATCTGAATGTCCTGCATCTAGTGCTTCTGTAGTGCTTCTTTGTTGGCAGGAATTTGAACAGTCCATGAGCCAGATGGTATATATCCCTCAATAGTTTTTGGACTCTGCCATAGCATCTGTTAGATTGTATGTGGTGTGTAGAATGAAAGTTGGAGCCAATGATTTTTGTGGCCTGTTTAACAGTCTTATCCAGTGCCTTCCAATCAGCTTGTGAGCAATTTCCATACCAGACAATGATGTTGTTTATAAGGTAGGGAGTGTTAGTGCTCTAACTTTGGTCTTGCAAGATATGTACCCGTAGGAATTTGGTGCTATTTACTCTTTATACTGTGGCACCATTGAAAAGATAGGGTGTGTGGCTTTTTCTTCTTCCTAAAATCACTGATGATTTCCTTGGTTTTCCCAGCATTTAGTGCTAAGTTGTTGTCAGTGCACCAGTGAACAAGCTGGCTCACTTTTCCCCTGTAAGCCCCCTCATCTTCCTTCTTGATAAGACCAATTACTGTGGTGTCATCTGGAAATTTGATAATTCTAACTGACTGATGCATAGCTGTGCAGTCATGTGATAGAACTGTGTGAAAAGAAGTGGAGTAGGTACGCAACCTTGTGGGACCCCAGTGTTTAGGGTGATGCTGCTTTAGAGTGATGCTTTCCAACTTGAACTATTTGTGATCTTTCAGTTAAGAAGTTGAGGATCCAGTTGTGTATTGTATTTTCTATGCCCAGTTTACTCAGCTTGGACAGCAGTTGTGGAATAACCGCGTTGAAGGCCGAGCTGAAGTCTGTGAATAGCATGCATACATAACCGTCATTATTTTCCAGGTGGTTCAAGGTGTGATGAAGTGTTAAGGCTATGGCATCTGCAGTAGAATGATTTGGCCTGTATACAAATTGTAAAGGATCAAATGTAGCAGGCAGGCAGGATGTTATAAGATCCTTGACCACTTTTTCGAAACATTTCATCACTACTGAGGTAAGTGCAATTGGCTGATAACTATTTAATGATGCTGGCGATGATTTCTTGGGCATTGGGATGATGTCAGTGGTCTTAAAGCATTTGGGCACTTTTTCCTGGCTGAGAGATGCTTTGAAAATATCTGTGAAGACTGGTGCCAGCTGATCAGTTCAGTTTTTAAGTACCTTCCCCTGGTATCCTTTCTGGACCAGCTGCTTTCCCCGGGTGAACCCTGTGTAGATTCTTGCATACTTCTTCCAGGTTGAGGCATAGGGATGTGGCCTTTTCATTTGTGGGTAGTCTCTGGGGATGATCTCTTCAATTCCTCAAATCTGCTGAAGTAGATGTTTAGCTTGTTTAAAAAGTCTAAGTTATCACATCACGTGGATGGTGTCTTTATAGTCTCTGATGTTTTGGATCCCTTTCCACAGCTGCCTGAGATCTTTCTGGTCAGAGAGGTGTGTCTGTATTTTTAGACTATAGGCCTGGTTTGCTACTTTCACACCTTTATTCAAGTTAGCCCTGGTATTTTCAAAGCCTGTCTGTCTCCAGCCTTAAAGGCAGCATTACATGCTCTCAGTAATTCATATACCTCACTGGTGAGCCAGTCTAACTTTGGGTGTATGGGGACTAAAAGTTATCCAAAAAAAGATAAGGATTTCAGGGTCTGCAGCCTCCCCACCTTCAAACCTACCTTTTAAACGGTTAGTTTGCCTTTTCTTATCTATAGTTATTGTGGTTTTAAGGTTAATGAATATGGTGACTGTCTGAAGGAGATTTGTTGTATTAAAAAACTGATAATCTGTGAGTAAGTGCCATGGAAGTTGAGGAAGCAGAATATGCCAAGAGAAAGACTTCTCTGTGAACTGACTGACTGCCCTGTGGGTCTGTTACAGACCATGATAGAACATCCTCTCAGCCCACTCTTTCTCCCCTGCAGATATGAATTTTCTGAAAATGATGTATCATGGGATTTTGTGGTTATGAACTGTTAATGGTCTTTCTTCACTGAAACAGATATTCTAAAATGATGGAGATGAACAGTTAAAATTACCATTTCTTTCCTTAAGCTGTACATTTATAGATCTGTCTACAAATCAGGTTTCCATTATCCTAATACAAATATTGCAGCTTCTAAAAAAGAATAAAGATTGCACAGACATTACACAAACATATAAAGATTTAAGGCTGATCCTGGTATTGTCTCATTAAGTTCCAGTTAGTATGAAAAGAAAGCTGCTGTTCTATCTCTTCTCCTCTTTTTTTTTTTTTTTTTTTTTTTTTACAGATCCCATAGTGCCTTTTTCAAAATTTAGAGACCATTTTTCACTGTCACAGCTGACAGCTGGCTTGACCTCAGGACCTTTCCTCTTACGCCAGGGCTTCTGAACCACCAGCTACATCATCACAGTTTGTCTGCTCCCTGTACAGGGTCAGTGAGGAGATTGAGGCACCCGATGCATCATCAGACAGCTGCTGCTACTGCAGAGTATTTTTGCTTTAATGCCTCACTCCTTGCACATGTTGATAATGCCACTGGAGGATGCAGTGCATGGCCCCTCACTTACACAAGGGGCTTGATATCAGCAAGGTACATTGCCCACCCCAAGGCAGCACTTGCACTGTCTGATCAGTCTGCATGTGTCAGTCTGCCCTGAGCATGTGCCCCTCCCACCTTCCCCCAGAATGCACATGTACATCTTCTCTGCCTGTGCCAAACACCCAAGCTGAAATTCACATTTAATTTAATTGGGGCATAGTCAATAATCTCTGTCCAGAAATGCAGGCTTTTCACGTGGTAACTTTCCAATGTTTTACTTTCAGTAAACTAAAACAGACTGTCCAGTCTGTTCCTTTAAATCATGGAAAAATTAAGATGATGAAAATGTCTTCTTCAGCAGATAAAACGGGATGCACATTTTAAAATTTGCATACAGTAAGATAGAATGGAGCTTCAGCAGCAGAGGTGTTCTTAAGAGAATAACCATAACTTAAACTGAGTGCTAACAGTGGACATTAAAGCTTGATAGGTGGATGTCCCTTTAAGTACTGATTAGATATTTGGTATGCCAACTGATAAGATAGGCCTAGACAAAAAAGGTGACCTTGTGAAAGCATTTGATACCATTTTCCACTCAGGAATTATAGACAAACTCGCTAACCTAAATATAACCCCCTACATTACAAGATTGGTTACTAACTGGCTCACAGACAGAACCCATACAGTGAAAATAGGAAACACTAGGTCCAACTCCAAACCTGTGACAAGTGGAGTAACCCAGGGCTCAGTCTTGGGACCTCTCCTGTTCGATATTTACTTTTCCGAGGTACAAGCAAACACAGAGGGTCTATGGCTAACAAAGTTCATAGACTACTGCAAACTGGGTGCCATAATTGAGACTCCTACTGACGTAGATATCCTTCAAAAGGGTTTCATTGAAACAGATACATGGTGCCAAAATCATGGCCTCAATGTAAATGCCAAAAAGTACATTGTCATCCCCTTCGGGAAGAACCAAGTGCCTACGAATTACCACATAGGTGGCAGCTCACTTAACAAAGAGAGTGTGATAAGAGACCTAGAGACCCAGGTGGATAGTAACCTCTCTTTCGATATCCACATCGCTAAAGTGGGTAGAAAATCCTTCTACATGGCCCACCTTATCACAAAAGGGTTTGCAGCTAGAAAAAAGGAAGTTATTGTCCCCCTCTAGACTCATCACTCATTAGACTCATTATTGAGTACAATGCCCCATTCAGGATGTACCTGCGCTCTTCAAGAAGAATCTTGATGAGTGGATGGGGAACAGGAAATTAACCCCAGGAATCACTTCTGTGGCTCTGCTCGACAGAGGAGCAGGTAACTAAATCAAGTGGGAGGCGCAAGCCGAAACATTTTGGCTAGGCTTAATTATGCCCTAGGGCCAATAGCCTAGTACCTACCCATGAACCTATAAGAGAACTGTAAAACAAGTTTTATAATCTTCTCCATCATTATGTGCATAATTTCCTATCAGTAAGAGACTATTTTATATAGAAAACATCTTCAGCGTCCCATGCTTCCTTTGAGAGGTGGTCCCAGCAACATCACAGTCAAAAACAGAAATCCTGGTGACCTCATCCTATATCATGCAGTAAAATCCAAATATAGGAGATAGTTTTGCTAGTTTCTGTCACATTTCACAACTTAGAATATTACCTCAGTCAGTTGCATTCTACAGACTGTTTAAAGAGGTTATCCATGAAAATTTAAGCATTCATCCTAACTAGTCCATCTTATTTGAAATCTTTGATATTTCCCGTAGTGTATTTTTGCTTACGGTTTTGTACTCTTCCTCTGGACTCTCATGCCCCAGGAGTATTTTTAAAATCTTTACTGCTAGTGAAGACATATTTGAAGTTTGAAAGATAATCTCATTCTCTTTTTGCAGCCCACACTCAAGATCATTTAATGCAGTGTTTGAGAATCACTATATAAATGTTTCCATCTTAGGAGATAACCATAAGATAAATTGAAAGTATACAGCAACTTTTAAGGTTAGAATATGGAGTTTATTAAAGATTAAATGTTCCTTTCCCAGGATATGATACAGGAGATCTCAAGCTTTTTCCAGGAAATTGCAGAAAATGTTTCCACTGACAGTCGGCACAGAAAGGCATACCTCAGGCCTATGGGACAGATTTTCTTCTGCATTTGGTGGTCTACACAGGTTGGCCCCTCTACTGTAGAAGGTAGTAGTAGTAGTCCACAAAAAACACAAAAACTAGGAGGCCAAAAAAGAGCCATAAGATGATAGAGTGGATTATTTGGGATAAGAAAGAAATTATATATTGTTACTATTATACACAAAGCCCAGAATTTCTGAATAGAAGATATATAAAAAAGATTTAGAGAGAAGTTAGAGGAAATAATTCTTGCACAAGAAAAACTATCAAAAGTTTCAAATGAAAATTTGTGTTTATTAATACAACAGATTCATGAAAAAATATATAGACCAAGAAACCTTGGGCCAGTTGGAAGAAGAAGCGACTGAGGAAATGCGAAAATATAAATAATAAAATCTAGAGAATTTTGAAAGGTATAAAAAAGAAACGTGGACATGGGGAAAAAGAGAGGTCTGATATGGTTTATTATTTATACAAGGGGATGTATAACAGAAGATTAGTAAAGTAGAAGCTAAACAAATAGAAGCTGAAGTTATGGAATACCCGTGAAGTAAAGGATTTAATGTAGAAGGTCTAACATGGGTTATGTCACAGCATGGTGGAAATATGGACATAGGAAAGAGAAAAAGATTTAATGTGGTGCAATATTTATGCAAATGAGAAAGCAAAACTAATCAATACAAAAAGCAAAACCAAAGATATTTGAACAGAAATTCAGGCAAAGTCATCCAAATATGGAAAATTTTACAACACAAAAAAATAAAACAAAGGGGGAAAGTAGAAAAGAAGATTAGTAGTAGAGAAGTTAAAGGAACAGAAACTGAAATTATAGATTGCCTGCAAAGTGAAAGATTTAGTGTAGAAAATCCAACTCCGGTAACATCACAGCATGATAGAACAATAAGTCTCCAAATTAAGAAGAAACTGGTAGAACGGGAAGTATCTAATCAGTTATCATATGAAAATACTTTGGAGCCTTCATTAGGAAACCAGTACAAAAGTTCAGTTGGAGTTGCACAGCAAGGGAAGGAGCAGGAAACTGTGGCAACTCTGACACAATGCTGTGGAGTGGTAGGCCAGTGAGTTCCCATGTGCAAGAGCAACATATGACACAGGATGAAGGTGAAGAGAATTTGTCACAAGAAGATATTTTGTAACTTTCGGTAGAATGTTCACAGGAAACGGAGAACAATGAACCTGCCTTTAGTTTAGAAGAAAGTGATATAAGGGAGGAGTTGCTAGATTTAATACAGATGGATAGACATATTAAGATCAGTGAAAGAAATATATTACAGAAGTCAGTAGGATCCAAAATGTTTGAAGTTTGATAAAATGAACACAGTAATCAAGACTATTCACAGAAATTCATGTGATATATCAGAAGTAAAATAGGATATATTACTCTGCAGCCAAACTAATAACAGATGAAGTCTTACCACAGAATCACAGGGCAGTAAGGGAAAGGAAGGGAAGAAATCAAATGCTGTCATGGAATTATTGAATAGAGAAAACTGTAAAGCAATTAAGACAAAAAGTGTCACTGTTAGAAGAGTACAAAAGAGGGAACAGATCAACAAAAATACTTTAAAAATATATATAGAGAAGTGGTAAAAGCAGCACAGTATCAGAACAGATCAGGATCTGTCATACATATACTATTCCATATAATAAACTAAAGATATCAATACAGGCAGAAAAATGTAGAAGATGTGCAGATAAATATAAAGGAAAAGTGCAAAGTAAGCAATTCATTGATGACCCAGAAAAGTTTTCTAGAGAACTGGGAAACAAGGCAAGAAACATAAATATCACCAGAAAAGGAAGAAATAGACATTTTGGAAAAATATGTATGAAGACCCTGTGAAACATAACAAAGATGCTGAATGGATAGAACAAGTAAAAGAAACAGTAAGAAGTTCAAATGTATATGAAATGGTTTGAAGTAACGGCCAGAGAAATAGAAACAAAATTAAGAAAAGCTGAAAAATGGAAAGCCCCAGGACCAGATGCAGTACCTAACTTCTGGCTAGAAGTATTACCATCTTTACATGAAGATTTAGTCCTGAGTTGGAACTATTTATATGAGCATCCTAAACAGGCACCAACCTGGTTAACAACAGGAAAAATTATGCCCGTTAAGAGTGAACCTACAAGCTATCCTAAAAACTATAAACCAATAACTTGCCTCCCGACAATGTATAAACTGTGTACTGGAATTGATGCCGTTTGAGTTTTCTTCTAAATAACTATAAAATCTATCATGGCAGTACAACAAAAGGGTAATAAAGTTATATGGATTAAAAGATCATTTGTTGTCAAAGTCGTAGTGGAGAATTGTAAAAAGGGGAAGAATCCAAGTATGGCATGGCTAGACTACAAAAACGATTTGACAGCTTCCAAATGTCATGGATAAAAGAGTTCTTACAGCTGTATAAGATACACTCTTCATTGATCGATTACATTGTAATGACCATGAAACAGTAACAAACTACTCTGCAGCTAAGCCATGATAAAGGACAAATTGTTATCCCAGGGATAAAAATTCAAAGGAGAATATTCCAGGTGACTTTGTCACTACTGCTCTTTTGTCTTGCCCTTAACCTATTAAGCTTTCTACTAAAAAGATTAGATAGATCATGGTTACAATTTGGCTCACAGAAAACAACAAAGTGCAAAGACTTATCTTCTTTTTTCTGGATGATTTAAAACTGCATAGTTCTTCAGATAAGGAAATGAAAGCACAACTGCAAGTGGTCAGAACTTTCTCAGATGATATAAGAATGTCATTTGGTCTTGATAATGCGCAAAACACCTTTAAAGCAGAAAAGCTGAAGCTCTAAGAAAATATCAGTTTGGGACAGGAATGTGATATAAAGGAACTTGAGCAAGAGGGAGTGTATAAATATTTGTGAACTGATGACAGATTGACAACAAAACAGGAAAACATGCAAACAAAACTTAGGGATATCTTTGAAGACTAAAATTAATACTGAAAACAGAACCAATTTGCTGTTCATGTTCTAACATACAGTTCTGGGGCGATTGACTGGCCCCAAAAGGTATTGGATCAGTTGGACAGGAAAACAAGAAAAAATGTTTTGTGCATATCAAATGATTTATAAAGATCAGTGCATACCAAGGTTATATATTTCCCATTCTGAAGGAGGTATGGGCCTCCTCAAAACTGATTACATATAATACATGTATAGATCTGCAATTGTAGGACTGCATACACATCTGCTGACCTCACACGATTCAAAGTGAAATTTTTGAAATGTGAGGAGAACAAGTCTAAGATGACTTCCCTGCTTAGTTTAGCAGAAGCGCAGCTGTGTCAATTGGGAATAGAAATCGAAGCAGAAGTAGATGAAAATCAGGTAGCAACTGAATGTGTCAAAAAACAAAAGAAAGAATAAGAGGTGAAGGATCAGATAAGAAGGCAAAAAAATGTTAAAAAGGCATAAATATAGTTTCATGTACAGAAAACTCATGATACAACCTCATGTCGATCAGGATCTGATGCAGGAATGGTTAAGGAGAAGTGAATTTAGACCAAATGACGAAAAGTTAATATTGGCAGTCCAGGATAGTGGACTACATGCACCTTGGTTTACAAAGTCCATTGAACATATCAGAGAAATAGACAAATGCAGGTTTTGTAAAACAGAATTGGAAACAGTCGCACATCTCGTTGCTGAGTGTGATATATTAATGGCAGAGGGTCTGTATACTAAAAAGCATAATAATGTGTCAGGAATGTTGCATCAGGGATTATGCAAACATTAATACATTGAAGTAGCTGAGAAACATAGGAAACATGAGCCACAAAGCATTATAGAAGATGAAGACATTTAAATTGCATGGGATCATCCACTGCCAACAGTTCAAAAAATATTTGTGAAAAAAACAGATAATAGTCCATGAAAAGAAGACCAAAGTAGCAGTAATCACTGAAATTGCTGCACCCAGTGATTACAGTGCCTTATGTACTGAGAAACACAAAGTCAAAATACCAGGATTTGCAGGCAGAAATTAGGTTAATGTGAAAGGATACCCAGACAGTTCAATAATAGTAGGAGCAACGAGTCTCATAAAAACAATATTTAGATATGCTGCTGATACATGTAGCTCTGTATGAGCTGCAAGAGGAGTCCATTCTGGGCTCATTGCGGGTGCTGCAAAGAGAACTTTTGGCTAACATCAAAGATTGAAACAATACCATTCCCGTCATGGTATTAGAAACCTAAAAGATTTGGAGAAATTAATAACAAGGAAAGCTTCTTTTGGGTACAGAATAATATTTGGTATACACAGCAAAGAAAAAGACTCAATGGACAAGGTCTTGATTATGCCAAAAAAAAAAAAAAAGAATTTTCCAAGAAGAAAAACGTTCAGGACATCACAGAAAACAAAATTGTTTCACAAGCTTCTACAATGTAACAAGCTATCACAAATGCTTTTTTAAGTGTTTAAGATGTAATTTAAAAAAATGTAAAAAGGCAAATCATGTTTAAATATGTAAAATGCATAAAAACGTTTAACATAATCATTAGAATCTTAAACACACAATATATAACATTTCCTGTTTATATAACTATGTTATTTATTCATTTAAATATGTATTCATTTAATTTGAAATATAATAGAAAGTTTTTATGATGTATTGTGTGTTTAAGATTCTAATGTCTACTTCAAACTTTTTTATGTGTTTTACGTATTTAAACGTGATTTGCCTTTTTTATGTTTTTTTTTTTTATTATTACATCTTAAGCACTTGAAAAAATGTTTGCAAAAGCTTCTTACATTGTTGAAGCCTGTGAAATATTTTTTTTTTGTGGTATCCTGAATGGCTTTCTTCTTGGTGGAATAATATATGGTATCAGACTGAAGGTACTCTTGAGGTCACCATTCCAGTACTGAACTTGGTGAAAAGGAATTTCTTTGTTGACAAATTCTTCCCAGTTTATCTATAAGATGTCACTTTGTCCTCAGATCCTTCAGCAGCTTTTAACAACAGTTCTCCTGGATTACATATAGAAAGGGCACTTCAAAAATCCATTAGTGCAGAGATATCAGACTACACAGAAAACAACTCTCCACATTAGCATAAATGAATTAAAAGTAATTGCTAGAGCTCAGCAAGCATTTCCATGACAATTTTTCATCTGAGCCATACTGTATTACAGTGATAGTGTATCATCAGGTAATAAGAAACAAAGTTCTGTCATTTTTGTAGGGAAGCAGTGCATATCTGGCTATGCTCAATTTAAAACTGACTCACGGAAGTTTACCTTCCTAAAAATCTTAATATATGTAGACACTTTATGGAAGAGAGAGAGAGTTGTATGCATAATAAATGGCAGTGGATTCCACTAGTCTTTCATCAGTTTGTGTATTTTTGAGGCATTCCAAAAGTAGATCTGTTGTTATGTATGAATGCAAAGACTCCCATCATTTTCTTGCCTGCATCATCACTCCAGTTAATGAAAGCAGGACATCTGCTTCTTGATTTGTAAATAAGTCACAATGCTGTCTTTTCTACCATTTCACTGATTCATGAAGTTCTTTTGAAAGCAAAATTAGATAGGATGACACCAAAATAACAAGTTTCTCTGCTTGTACAGCTCAGTTCTTGTCTGTGTCTTCAGCTCCCTCTGGGCAAGGCGTTGTTAATACAGCCAAAACATAGATTTATTCATCCCAGCCTGAAGTCCATCAGTCTTTCTATTTGACTGATAAGATATTAATTCCTAACATGGAAGATTTCTTCTGGAATATTGAAATCTTAAATAAAGCAGAGATTTGTGCCTAAAAAGTGATGCATTCAGAATAGGAAGGATTTTGAAATAGACAGAAATGCAGAGATTAGGGTCGTTTAATTGCCCAAACTGATCCAGGATTGTTGCACTTTTTCAACAGGCCTAGGAAAAAATAGGCAAAACTAGGAGACCTGTAAAAACATTTTTTATAATCCTCCTCTTCTTCAGTATATGAGGAACTTCCATTCAGCAAGAGCCTGTTTTATGAAGAAAACATCTTTATCTTCCCCTGCTTCCTTGATGGTCTCTTCAAGTTGACTAAACGCAGAACTTTGGTAAGTCACATGATAAAACAACTGCATCCGTGGCATAGAGTCCAGACTACAACCCATGTGTCCTAAGTGTGAATTTCAGCTTGGATGTTTGATGACACAGCTAGGAAGAATGGGCATGTGCATGCTTGGTGGTGGTGGGAGAGACACATGTACAGGGCTGACTGACACAGTGATCTCCCAGACTGCAAAGTGATCAGACTGTCTGAAGCTAGTGTAGTTTCCTGTTCGGTTAAACTGCATGTCTCTCTCATTACCAGTTTCGATTGCTGCATTCCATCATTTGGAAACTTTCATAAGGGTGTTCTTCATTTAAGATTTTTATGACTTGTACTTTGTGTTACAAAAGTTAAACTGCCAATTTCCGAATGAGTAGATTCAGTGGACTTAAAGTAGCTTTCACCAAAGTCTTTTTTTCTTGGTGACCATCCCTTCTGGAAGGAGAATCTCTGAACTGCAAGCTTTAATGTGTAAGCCTTCATTGATAATATATTATAATGAGAAGCTGTTGTTAAAATAAATTATCATTTTATACCAAACGTGGTGTCTTTCCTTTCACTTTATTGAACATAATATAAACATTGCCAAAAAACATGTTAAATATTTTTTTTGGTAACAGTAAGATAAAACATTTAGATCTGATGCTATCTGTGTCATTATTCATCACAGATGGGTCTTGGATCCGACCTCGGATCTGAGCCAGCAACTGTCAGACAGATTTAGAGCTCTAGCTCCTCTCCTTCCAATAATTCCCTGCTATCTTCTAACCCTCATATCTCGTTTGCCACTGAAATGCTCGGATGTGATCTACAGAGCTCTGGCTGTCAGCTGCAGATAAGTGTCTTTTTCTTGGGTTCTAATTTAATTTCTCCTCTTGGTTAGGTAGCTTTAGGTAGCTTTATGTTGTCTAGTTGGATTACCTCCTCTCTCACATTCAGACCAAGTATTTAGTTAGGTTCTTTCCCTGATAGTGTTTTTTTCCAGCACTTTTCCCACCCTTTTTCTGGTTGGGGCAAGTTAAAAAAAAAAGTAGAGTTTATACTTCTAGTATAAGTAGAGATTATTCTCCCTTTGTTTAGTTTAGCATTTAATGTTCCTTTGGCTCGTGTGCTGTCTCTGGCGTGTGGGCATGCATGAGTCTTTGGTACTGGCATGACTGACAGACCTTCAGGGTTTAAGAGAAGCTCCTCGTCCAGTCAGAAGATGCCATGTTCTGACTCTCACAAGAAGTGTCTTTATTGCTTAAGATCGGTGCACCTGGAGGTTGAATGCGACATTTGTGCTGTATTCAACCCCAGGGCCCTCGTAGAGTGCTGTAATAAGCTTCTTCTGAAGGGCTTGGTTCAGGGCTCTCCTCTGCCCTTGGACTCCTCCTCCCAGCCCTCTCAGGAGCCTAAAAAGAGGCCTCCTCCTCCTTCCGGGAGGTCCTTATCCTCTTCTAAGAAGCAGAGGCTCTCTGATAACAGATCCAAGGCCAGCCTCTTTGGCTTCGGATCCAAGATCCACCATTCTGAGAGCCTCGGATCAGACTCTTAGATCCAAGACTTCCATGGATCGGAGGTCTTCGGATACGAGTGGGTGCAAGCCGACCCCGGATCTGACCAGTTTGTTGGATCTGACGGGCATTCCTTTGAAGACTTTGGATCCTACTAGACTGTCAGATCCGACGGTGTTGTTGGATCCTATAATAAATGCAAGTTCCCCATCTTGTTTCTCCAGGAAGTCAGATCCAATTTGTAGGAGCAGATCCCCATCCTGGGGCCACAGGGCCATGGGACCCAGGGTCGGACCTCTTGCTAGATCTGGTCACTCTTCAGTCTCATCCAGGTCCTCCAGAAGTCTCCTCCCTTTGGATATGGATAGGATGATGAGGAGATTCCTCAAGGTGCAAATCGAGTTGGGCTTGCTCCCATCCCCTGCCCAAATGGCCAGGGACCCTCCCCATCAACAGGACTCCACTCTCCACTTCCATCAGGATTTGGAATGTCAGGAATGCGGAATTTCTAGTGAGATTCTGGTGGTGTCAGGTAGTCCCCCATTCTCGACTCCGTCAAGGTCCTTGGCTGGCTCTATTCCATTGCCCCCGTATCAGTGTGTGCCTTGCCCCCAAGGAGTCAGTGCAATTTCACTGGGAGTGGATTCAGGTGCAGAGTTTTTGGACCATTCCCTTCCCTTGGGGGCTTCAGCACTGGACAGCTCGGGGCCAGTATTGTCAGGGGGTGTCATAGCTGCATTGGAGTCCCTTCCCAGGTGGCCCTGGCCATGGAGGGAGAGGTTTTTCGTCCAGTCCATCGGCATTCTGGGCGGTAGAGAGGACCTTCTCCAGTTTGGCACTTACCTCTCAGTCTTCTCTAGGTCCTCCCCCAGCCTTTCTCCATTTTGGGTGCTGAGGCCTCATCATCTGTCCAGGATCAGCCCTCCTGAGAGTGCCTTCATACAGACACTACCCCACTTCGGGTACCTGTCTCATCTGAGTCCTCTCCTGAGCCCACGATGGAGGAACCCTATTTGAAAGAGCTCATGCAAGAGGAGGCACTGGGACTCCCCCAGAGTCCCTCACTGAGGACAGGGACTTTGAGGAGGGAAACGGGTCCCCCAGACTCCTGACTAAGGTAGTTTCCCTTGGGGACATCCTTGAAATTCTCAAGTAGATAGGCGGGTGGTGTTCTCCATCCCCATCTTCGGAGGAGTCCGTGTTCCTGAAGGCCTTCAGGATGGACCCATCTTCTTCCTGGGTGTCCCCCTGCTGATGATCTTGTGGACCTTATTTCCAGCAGGGCGTGGAAGGAGCTGGACACAGTGGAGCCAGTGCCCAAAAAAGCTGATAAGTTCCTCAGTGCTCCCAAGGATAGATCTTTTTTGGAGTAAAGTGGTCCCCATCTTTGCCATCCTGGTGACTGCTGCTACTAAGAAGGAGCTAGTGGAACAATGCTCCTTGGTCTATCCCCCAAACAGGGGAATCTTGGGTGATCGACTGTTTTGGAAAGCATGTGTTTGCCTCAGCTACTTTAGACTGAGAGCAACTAATTATTTGGCCCATTTTACCTGGCTTCAGAGGGACTTGTTTTCAGAGCTTACCACTTTCCGTACAGAGGAGTTGTCTCCAGAAAGTCTTAAGTTAGTCTCTCTGAAGCTATCTACTCTGACTTTCTTAGCTAATGCTTCAATGAGGTTGATCTCCAATTCGGAGGAGGCCACCTCTCGATCAGCAGGTACCGGTATTGCCATTCAACGATATGCATTGGCTTCGCCTTTGCAGGTTTGCGGAACCCTACAAGGTGTCTTTCAATAATGCCCCCTTTGACGGCTCCACCTTGTTTGGTTCATCTGTTAAGGAAACCTTAACCCATAATGAGCAGGAAGGTAAGACTCATTCCATGGTAGGGATCAAGTTTTGTAATCCCCAACAGTCCTTTTCTAAGACCCAGAGGAGAAGTAAGAAACTTTGGCTCTGAAGGACTCTGTCTTCCTTTCAAGAGGCTCCCCAGGAGTCCTCTTCCACAAGCCAGGGCAGGAGATTCAATGGCAGATGCTGCCTCAGGGGTACAGGGGGTACGAAGAATCAAGGCTCCTGGGAATCTTTCTTAGAGAAGCCCTTTCTGTGTTCCTGAGATGCTCCCCAACTGTCTTGCCATGGAAGCAGTCTGGGGGTCAACTCTCCCTTCATCCACTAGCCTGGACAAGTCTCACCTCCAATCAGTGGGTGCTAAACATCATTTCCAGGGGTTACTCCATTCCCTTTTCCTAGCTCCCTCCAGTTCTAAAAATTCTCCCAGATGTTCCACCCCACCAAAGGGAGTTGGCCTGTATTGAGATGCAAGACCTCCTTCGAAAAAGAGTCATTCAAGAGGTCCCAACAGGACAACGAGGGTCCGGAAATTACTCTCTCTTCTTTTTGGTACCAAAGAAGACCAGGGACATGTGTCCAATCCAAGACTTCAGCAAACTAAATGTGTCCGTCAAGAAGTCCAAGTTCCGGATGGTCACCGTACAGTCCAGTCTGCCTCTGTTACGTAAGGATGATTGGATGTGCTCAGTGGATCTCATGGACATGTACTATCACATAAAGATCAACAGATGCTCCAAGAGACACTTACGGTTAGGGCTAGGGGCCGATCATTAGCAGTTCAGAGCCTTGCCCTTTGGACTCAACACAGCCCCCCCCCCCCCGGGTGTTCACCAAATGCATGGCAGTGGTGGAAGCTCATCTCCTGCTGCAGGGGGGGTTCCAGGTTTTTCCATACCTGAATGATTGGCTCCTCACAGCTCCCATGAGGCATTGACTGTCAATGGGCACTGAATATACTCTCAGTCTTTTCTGACATCTTGGTATCACTATGAATCTGCCCAAATCCAACCTGGTTCCATGCCTGAACCTGGAGTTCATTGGCGTCCAGCTAGACCCAGTATCGGAAACTGCAGCACTGCTTCCCCACATGATTTAATTCATTCGAAGTCAGGTTACTCTCTTGCTGGAGCTGCAATGCCCGTCAGTTCATTTGATTCTCCATGCATTAGGTTGAATGGCGGTGGCCATTCAGTTGGTTCCCCTCACAAGATATCACATGCAAGTGCTCCAGTGGGCCCTGACAGCCCTGTGGTCCTTTATGGTTCTACCTATGTCCATGATGATAAAGTTGACTCAGATATGCAGGAGTCATCTTGCTTGGTGGTTTCAGTTTCAGGACCTACACCTAGGCAGGACATTTTGTCTTTCCCCACCCAAGGCCACAGTTTCAACGGATGCCTTCCTGTTGGGGTGGGGGGATGGCATTTTCAGGGCAGGACAGTTCAAGGCATGTGGCCCTCCCATACAGAGCAAATTGCAGATAAATGTCCTGGAGATGAGAGCTGTCGTCCTAATGTTGCAAGCCTTTCGGGAATGCCTCCCTCTGGGGACTATAGCAATCCAGACAGACAACATTGCGGTTGTGTAGTATATCAACAAGCAAGGGAGAACACGGTCTTACCTCTCTGCAGAGGCGCCATGAGAATACGAGAATAAGTGATGTCTTCCAGGCACTTTCTTCTTGCAACTTGTATACTCGGGAGTTCAGGCGTGTTGGCCGACAGTCTCAGCAGGTCCATCTTGAGTCAGAAGTGGTCCTTGAATCTGTCAATGGCAAGGCAAATCTTCGCTCATTGGGGTCAGCTATGCTGCAATCTCTTTGCTTCCCCCATCAATCACAAATGCAGCAATTCATTTGCCCTGATCCCCCCCATCAGGGGAGTCATCCAGAGATGCTCTTGTTCATGATTGGCCTCCGGGTCTTCTCTATGCTTACCCTCCTATTCCATTAATAACCAAAGTCTTACAGAAAGCTCATCTCCTGAAGTCCTCTCTCATCCTCATTGCCTTTTTCTGGCCTCGTCAGGTGTGGTTCTCCTTCCTAAGGTCTCATGTGAGGTATTTACCCTGGATACTGGATCCCATTCCGGATCTCATTTTCCATTCCTTGGGGCTTGTACTTCCCGATCTCCAGACTGTTCATCTAACTGCATGGTTTCTCCAGCTCCAATAATTCTTTCATGGTCCAGGCTTCCTTCCCCGGTGAGGAGCATTATTTTGGCTTCTCAAAAGCCATCTGCAAAAAAAGGTGTATTCCAGTAAATGGAAAAGGTTTTCCATTTGGGGCAGACAGAGGAATCTGGATCCCTTTTCAGCCCATGTTCTTGATATTTTGCTCCTCTTATCTTCTCTTTTTCAGGATGGTGTGAGTTTTTCTACCATTAACCTACAATTGGTTGCCATCTCAAATGTCCATGTCAATGATGAACCTACTTTTTCTTCCAAGCTATCCAAAGCCAGTCTAAAAGGAGTTTTTCTTCTTAGACCTTCTGTTAAGGGTCCATCTCCTCTGTGGGATTTGACTTTGGTGCTGCATTCCCTAATGCAAAAACCTTTTGAACCAGCTGGTTCATGTGATATTAAATTTCTTTCCTGGAAGACTGGCTTTTTAGTAGCCATTACTTCTGCCAAGAGGGTCTCAGAACCTCAGGCTTTGTACATTAAGCCACCATTCATGATCTTACGTAAGAATAGGGTGTCTCTTAGAACAAGTCCTTCCTTTCTCCCTAAAGTGGCCTCTGAAGCTAATCTCAGTCTGTCGATTCAACTTCCATTTTCTTCTCTAATTACTCTAATAAAGGAGAGTATATCTTACATTGTCTAGACATCAGCAGGTAATTGCGTTTTTATTTAAAAAGGACCGAGGAGTTTAGAAAGTCAGGCGAGCTATTTTTGGCTTTCTCTCAGAACACAAAGGGCCAGGTGGTTTCCAAAGTGACTATTTCATGATTTGGAAAAAATAATTTTTGGCTGTTAATATTTATTAGAAAAATAATATAAATGTTAACACAGCTCAAGCACATCCCCAACCAATAACTCCCAAAGCATTACTTCACAGTTTAACTCACATTTTATAAATACAGTAACTTCCCACCTTTAAAACAAAACTAATACAAACCCAGCCATCCCACCCAATCATTGAAGCCAGAAGAGACCTTCACATTCACTCCAGAACCATTATCTACTATTAAAAAATATCCACCCTCCATTAAGACAACAACCATTGCCTCTGGCCAACTTCCATCTGAATACCTCAAACTCTCTGCAAATAGACTTGCATATCCTGTCTCAGGTCTAATAAACCACTGCAGCTATGAAAAATATGTCCCCACCTTATGGAAAAATCCTATATAATACCCCTCAATAAATGTGGCTCATCAACCGAGCTCAGAAACTATAGACCAATCACCATTCTCTTTCCCTTATCCAAAAATTTGGAAAGATGTATTCACTCTCAGCTTACCACATATATTACTTCTCATAACTTTCTTTGTCCCTTATAGGTTTCAAACCCAATTTACAGTACAGCCACTGCCCTTTCAAGGTTCATAGGTATAATAAAGCAAAGTAGAAATTCATATCTTTTAACCTCAGCCCTATTTCTGGATCTATCCAAGGCATTCAACAAAGTCAGTTGTCAAATTTTCATAATTAAACTTTCTTCCTATGGGCTATCACCCCCTTCACTTAACCGGCTTCTGAGTTACCTCACTATTAAGTCCCAAGCAGAGAAATGGCAAGATGATTTCTTCTCTTTCCTTCCTATAGTCATCTGAATCCCACAAGGCTGCATCCTAGAACCACTGCTGTTTAACTTATTTATCAGTGACCTAAACACGGCATACAGAGAGGCCATCATAGTATACTACACTGATGACTCAATTCTAATATGTGCTGCTAGGGCACTACCCATGCTCCTTTCTCAGTGAGTGCATGGAGCATGGGCACTACCCATGCTCCATGCACTCACTGAGAAATCCTTCTTCTCTGTAGAAGCTTAGCTCAACAACTCAGAGTGCCTCTTGAATCCCAAAAAAAAAACAAAAAACAAAAGTACTACTGTTTACCCCCAACTCCCCCCTCCCAAAAGATACCTTTAATATATGTTTTTTCAACAAGACCAATATAGAACTGGTGTCCCACACCAAAGTAGTAGGTGTGATTATAAGTAAATTATCTGAAATTTGATCTCCATCTTCAGCATGCAATAAAGAAGGCACACCAAAAGCTAGGCTCCCTTTGTAGAGTAAAACACTACCTCACTGCTAGGCAAAATATAGCCACTTTTCTGCTTCCCATCTTTTTGTATGCTTTTCCTAGCCTAACCAAACTCAACTCCTCTCTATCAGCCAAACTATAACAGTGCTACAAAAAAACTAGCCAAATTCGCAACAAGCCGAATAACAATATAGATCACATCACTACCTTTCTATAAAACAACTAAACTGGGTCAAAGTAAATAATTCTCTATTGTACTCATAATTAGTTACAATCTTCAAACTACTGCACAGCCCAGAAAAATCCCCATCTCTTCACTGCATTATTCAACATTTCACTACAAAGAGATCTCTGAACTCCATAACTAAATCTAACAACAATGCAGGATACTCTTTTGAGTTCACACTGCATTGCTAATTGCTGGAATACCCTTCTAATCCACTTAAGAACAGTCTGCACCCTGAAAGACTTTAAATGCCAAGTGAAGCAACACCTGATAGATAAATGGCTCTGTGCCTGCAACTTCCCTTGTTAAACTAGTACTAATATAGATAGCTGTATGAATTTGTGCCATAGCTCTCTGCTGCGCAAAATGTAATTTATCATTATCAAAACTGTAACCCTCCTCAGGGATCTCATCTCCTTTATCTTCCTCATGGTTTCTCCCCCCATTCCTTTGTTTGGGCTGCTGTCTTTGTTCAAACTTCCTATATCCTAGATTTTGAGCATGTCTTTATAGTAACAAATATTCTTAGATAAAGACCTGACAATCTATGCGTACTAACAATATAACATTGTATATACCTCCCTGTATTTAAAAATAAATATTCCTGTACAACTCATGTAACTGCTATTTTTCTAATTGAAAATATTTGAAAGTTATGTAACTGTTGCTCATGAATAACACTGACTGTAAATGATGAAACAATGCAAATGATGTCCATGATGTCTGTGCAACAGAGTTGTTCTCTTTGGGCCTGTGCTGAAAAAGGGCACTGATCTGTTGGCCTTTCTCAGTGAACAAATGCCAATACATAAATAAATAAATATTGGATTTTTAGAGTTCACTATTAGTTATAAAACTCTGCCACTAATACTGTGCTTCATTATAGCTCTGTGAATCCTTCTTGTATCAAAAATAATTTAATTAAAAATTCTATGGTGTGAAGAGAACAGTTTGCTTCGGATAAACAAGAGGTTGAATATTTAAGAAGCAGAATGTAGTAATCTGGATACTCTGTGAAGAACAACAGTCTGGTTAGTGCACTTTGTAAACATTCAGTGTCCTGTCTAAATTTTAAAAGATGTGTTTTTAGTGTTATTGATAAGGCGAAGTGTCGCTCATTCGTCTCTTAACACATATAACAAGAAGGCTTGGAGTTTCGTTCAGTTGCTTTAATACATACAAGCAAATCAGGATGGATAGCAGCGTCTTTAAATACGAACAAACTAGTTAACAGACAGACCTTACATACATACATGCATACATGCTTACATCTCAACAGCTAACTACAAAATGGCAGTCAGACTTGCACGTGCGGAGTATTTATACAGTTGTGCAAGCCCTTGGATAACTTCTTAAATGTATATACACACACATTGATCTACATCCTCCCTCTTAAAAAGATTGCCCTTTATGCAAAACAATATAAGAGGCATGTATTACTGTATACATTGGAAACAAAACACAATGTTCATGTCTAAGTTGCTTTGTATCTGTTGCAGTGTTTAGAGATTCGACCATATCGCATAACATAACAGTTAGGACCAAATTTAGCAACAGAGACAGTCTGCGGTGCACAACTCGCATCAGGAACTTCTGGATTCGTCATAGGAACAGGAATGTCTTCTGGAACTTCCTCAATAATTGGAACACCTGACAACTCACTCTGAGATAGAGAGTCTTTCTCACAGGCTATATGCTGTGATATGGGCTGAAACACCAGACTCAAAATTTTCTGATGCCACCTAAAAGTTGCTCCTTCTGAATCTACAATGTACAACCTCAGCTCCGGACCAGTATTCTTCACGACACCAATCCAATCATAACCTTTGGACATCTGCATCTATACCACTTCTCCCTCTTGTAATGGATTGAGCAGTTTGCTGGCCTTATTGTAGTAGAGCTTCTGGGTTAAGGGCTTCTTCAGCAGATTGGCTTTTACTGATCTGTTGTTGATACATGGAACCAACAATTGACTACTGATTGGTAATGTGGTTCTGGTTTGTCTCGACAGAAGTCTCTGAGCAGGTGAAACAAGATGTTTATCACAAGGAATATTTCTGAAATTTAAGAGATTCAGGAAAACATAGCTATTATCGCATTTTGATTCCTCTACTAACTGCTTTGCACTTCGAACTGCGTGTTCTGAAAAACCATTTGATTGCGGGTACTCTTGACTACTTGTGACATTAGAGTAAAGTCCCATTCTTCAGCAAATCCTTTGAACTATTGGCTTGTAAACTGCGTGTCATTGTCAGAAATAACTTTGTGCAGATTCGTACATGGTAGTCCGGGAATCTGGTTAAGCTGAAGTGGTTCTTCTGTGGCTTTGTACTATTACACACTGAAAAAGATAAAAGTGCTGTCTCAATGTCTTGTGACACAGAAGGTCAAAATACTAACTCTCTCACCCTTCTTTTGGTAGATTCGGTTCCTGGGTGACCATGATGCAAGATAGTAATGAACTCTGGTTCAAGGACTTTGGAACAATTAGTTTCGGACCTTTCATAATGATTCCTTTGGTAGACAAAATCTCATCTCTGTAAGGAAAATAAGGTTGCACTTCTTGAGGTAAACTCAGCTCATCAAGATGTGTGGAAGCAAAATTTCTCATTTCTATGACTTTAAAATCAAGGTTATCATTCTCATGCTGTTCTGTGGTATTTCTGGGTGATGTGGATAATGTATCAGCAAGATAAAGAAGTTTGCCTTGTAGACAAGATTGAAATTGTACTTTTGCAATCGCAGTATCATACGTTACAATCTGGCTGGAGCTGAATGCATTGACTTTCTCAGGATAGTGACTAAAGGCTAGTGGTCTGTTTCGATCTGGATAGGTCTGTCATAAACACAGTCATGGAACTTCGAACATGCAGACACAATTGCCAAAAGCTCTTTCTCAATCTGGGCGTACTGTATCTCAGTTTGGGTAGGTGTTATTTATGCATAGACAACAAGTTGATCCTCTTGTAGAATGACTGCACCAAGACCAAATTTCGAAGCATCACATGAAAGTGTAACTGGTTTGCGAACATCATACTATCTGACAGTTGGGGGATTTACAATTCTCTGTTTCAGGACATCAAATGCTCTTTGATGTTGCTCTAACCAAGACCATGCTACATCTTTACATGTCAGCTCTCTGAGTGGTGTTGAAAGTTGGCTCAAGTCTGGAATGAACTTGCCTAGGTAGTTGACCATGCCAAGAAAACGTTGCAGGGCTTGAACATTGTCTGGAGCTGACATCTTGAGAATGGCTGTTTGCTCTGAAGGGTCTGGTTGTAAGGCTGTACTCGTAAATAAGTGACCAACATAAGTGACTTCTTGTAGCCTGAATTTGCATTTGTGTGGATTGAGCTTAAGATTCACTTGACATGCCCTTTCTAGAACTTTCCTGAGGTTTCTGTCATGTTCTGCTTCATCGTGACCTCCTACTAGTATATCGTCTACTATAATAGCACAAGGATACCCGGAAAAAATTTGCTCCGTTGCATATTAAAAGACTTCACTTGCTGAATTTATCCCAAATGGCATTCTCAAAAATCTGTACCTGCCAAATGTAGTACTAAAAGTAGTGAGCAGTGAGGATTTCTTGTCAAGCTGAATTTTCCAAAATGAACCCTTTGCATCTAAGACAGAAAAAAATAGTGGGATTTGGCATCAAGGCTGTGACTTCTTTAATTGTGCATATTGGATGATGAGGTCTTTTAAGTGTTTTGTTCAAATCTCATGAATCAAGGCATATTCTGATGCCATCTGAGCTTTTCTTATGAGCTACCACCATGGAAGATACCCATACAGTTGGAGTTTCAACTGGACAAATCACACTTTGTCGCACCATTGTGTCTAACTTGGCTTTGACTCTGTCCTGCATGTCTATTGGAACTTTACATGCTGGCCTGATAACTGGACTGACCTCTGGATCTAACTTCATGGAGTATAAAACTGGAAGTTTGCCTAGTCTGTCTTGGAAAAGATCAGCATAGGTAGAAGAAATGTGCTGGGCAAAATTAGAGTAGTGTTTTTTTAAGCTAACATGGTGGACTTCCTTATTAAATGAAAGCAGTCACATTTTCAAACTGTCTCTGAGCCCTAATAATGACTGGACTTGCCTCTTGACCACATAAAATAATGAGTCATAGTTTCTTCCAGCAGAGTAACATGAAAGCACTATCGAGCTTTCGTTTTGAATTTCTTCACCTCCATAAGCAACAAGCTTCGCGCACCTTGCCAAATCAAGCCTTTCGCCTTTACACACTCTAGAAAATGTTTCTGCAGACATAACATTGCACTTGGAACCTGTGTCAGCTTTGAGCTCTATGAGTTTGCCATTTATCCGAATAGTGCAAAATATTTAATTCTTTGCCCTTAAATCTACTGCACTGACCTTGTCATGAAGCACTGCCACACCATTAACATAGAGAGTAGAGTTGCCACTGTCTAACTGATCGACTTGTTTCTTAAAATGTTTTCTTTTGGTGGACCTTTTGATTTACCAAATCTTTTGAAATTATTCCATTTATTGCATTTGTGGCATTGTTGACCAAAAGATAAACATTTTTCCCTTTTAGATTTATGACTTACGCCACAATTACAACAGTTGGCAGTGAAACTAGGTTGTGGCCCATGTTTTGAGTTTGCTGACTCACTCTTATGCTTCACTGGGACTGTGCAGTTTCTGGAGTGTGCTAGAAAGTTCTGGGGTTTACCAGTGAGTACTGCAGGGGTTACAGCTGCTGCCATGTACTTGGGCCTGTTTCTCTTAGCCACGTGCTGCATACTATCAACATGAACTTCATCACTGTGCCTTCTAGAGCTATTCATGTTTGTAAGCATATTTGTGTGCTTTTCTGTGAGCTTGTATATTTGACAAATCTCAGTGGCCTTATTCAAAGTTAAATCACTGTCATGAAGCAAAGTCTTTCTCTCAGCACCATCTTTTGTGCTACACACAAGTCTGTCCTTTATCAACTCATCCTTTAAGGCACCAAATGTGCACATTTTAGCCTTATTTCTCAGGTCAGTTATATATGCTACAAACGTTTCACCAAGCTTTTGATCCCTTGTGTAAAATAAGTGCCTTTCCATAGTAACATTTGTCTGGGGTTACACATTTCTCTAAATTTATGTTTTAAACACTCTGGGTCCTCCCTTGGCTCAGCCGGTACAACAATATGATGTTTTTCCCGCTCTCCGGTATAGATAGCAGGTGCATACACAAATGAGCGTCCCCTTTCTGTGGCTTCTGACCTAGCTAAATTAAGGATTTCTCAGTGAGTGCATGGAGCATGGGTAGTGCCCTAGCAGCACATATTAGAATTGAGTCATCAGTGTAGTATACTATGATGGCCTCTCTGTAATGGCCTTTGTACGGTCATCCGTATCAGCAAAATGCAGCCTGTATGAAAATGTCGTACTCTTGCTGAAAAACGCTCTCCTGTTCTAAGCAGTATTACTGTCAAACACAAGTGCAGTGGGTTTTCATAATCCATCTGCCATGCCCACAAAGTATACACAAACACACTGAAAATAAGTGTTCTGTGAGCTTGTAACAACATTCAAATGCACAATAAACTCTGCTTTGTGAAATGTGCTCTGTAATGCCTGTACTCTGTGACATATGCCTTGTAATGGCCTTACTTTGCAAAATATACCCTGTAATGGCTGTACTTTTGCGAAATAGCTTTTCTGTAACACTGCACAAACATGTAAACACTTTATACACTTTTGATAACTCTGATATCTTTGCTTAATATGAAAAATACACATGCTTTGCGAAAATGCAGTCGTTTCCTGTTATTTTATTCATTTTATGCAATTCGGACTTTATTTCAAAGATTTTCCTTAGTAATTCAAATATGTTTATCAGTAACGTACATATTGGTTTATGCAAATAGTATTTAGAAAATTCTCATAGTCCCGTTTCATATTATATGAAAAAGAAATAGTACTGAGCAAGTTTTAATATCAGAAATTAATTTCTGACCTGTTTTGCGAAGTTTGCACATTTAGGAATGATCCACTACTGTGTATTTCACCAACATCTAAACAAGTGCCTTAAATCATTGTAGCCAAGCCTTTTCTAACTTCATGCCCTTTGGATATGCCAGTTCTGTCTCCATGCCTTTTACATATGCTTGTTCTAACCCCATGTCCTTTTAGACATGACAATTCTGGCACCATGTCGCTCGGTCATCTCTAACACATATAACAATAAAGCTTGGGGTTTAGTTCAGATGCTTTAATACATACAAACACATCAGGATGGATAGCAGCATTTTTAAATATGAACAAACTAGTTAACAGACAGCTCTTACATATATACATGCTTATATCTCAGCAGCTAACTACAAAATTGCTGTCAGAATTGCACAAGCTCAGTATTTATGCACTTGTGCAAGCCCTTGGATAGCTTCTTAAAGGTATATACACGCACATTGATCTACAGTAGGAAGTTTAGAGGGGTGGCAATAAAGAAAATATACTGGAATAAAGAGTTATTTTGGCAGATCAAGATGAATGACATTAAAATTACAATTTTAAATTGGTCTGTTAATTACAAGGTAGTACTTAGAAGGATTAAAAATAGGAGATTGTGTAACGTGATTGTATTGTATTTAGATGAGTATGTTTGTTATTCATTTTGTGTGTTTTTCTAGAGTAGATCACAAGTGGCCAGTTGACTTAACTAAATGTAAGAATAATGTTAAATGAATTTCAGTAGTCTGATGAAGTCTTCAGTGCATATTTGCACAGAGGATAATGTTGTCACCTCACAGCAAGAGGTTCCCCGGTTAGAGTCTCTGTTGGGGTGCCTTGTGTGTGGAGTCTGCATGTCCTGTCTGTGTTCACATGGGTTTCCTCCCACATTTCAAAGACATGCAGTAGGTGGATTGGACTCTCCAAATTGTCCATAGATGTGAGTGTGCATGCAAGTTTGTGGTGTGGATGAGCTACTGTGGCAGAGTTAGCAACCTGGACGTGTAAACCTTGGCTCTAGATGATTGTCGCTGCTGAAGTGATACCCCAACCTGATGTGCAAAAATGAGAAAAAGGCGTTGTGGATGGATGGATGGATGGATAGATAGATGGATGATGAAGTCTTCGGTGAAAGACAAAATTATCACCCAGATGTTGAAACCCTTCCTGGAGTCACGATGATGTTCCTCAGGATAACAAAGTGATTTGGTGATGTCAGAAACCTGGTTCTTAAAGATAAGCCAATCATCACAGCATGACTCCACACCCTACAAACAAACTCCAGCATATTGCCATTGTAGCTGATGTAGTGTGATAAATTTTGGCAGAAGAATTTAGCACAGTGGTACGGAAGGTCATAGCAGTCATTTTACTGGTACTGAGCTTGAGATGCTTAGCTGTCATCTAGTTGTGCATGTATTCCGAATCTGAAGCGCCTTTCTTTAGAGCCACTATAGAGTTCTGAGGGAAGAATAATGTATACCTGTGTATCATTAGCATAAGAACAGAAATTTAAACCTCTTCTTCATTTAACATCCCAAAGTGGGAACATGCATATGGAAGCAATGACGGACCTAAGCTAGAACCTTGTGGCACCTGTATGTCAGAGGGTAGGGAGAGGAAAAGTTAACTGCTGCCACAACTGGCTGAGTATGACAAATGAGATAGTTGACAAACCACTGATGTACAGCACTCAAGATGCTGCAATAGTGATTCAGACTATTTAATAACATATCATGGTCCATTGCATCAAATTCAAAGGAGAGAACTAAAAAGACCAGGGTGGAATAACATCGCTGTTCTTTCACCTTAAGGAGATCATAAACAACTCTAATATAGGCTGTCTAAGTACTATACCTAGACCTATCACCACACTGGAATGGATAATAGATTTCATTACAATACAAATGACCGCTTTCTCAAGGACTTTACTACCAAAAGGCAAATTGGATATAGGTGTGTAGTTGTCCAAGTTATTGTTATCCAACCCAGTCTTTTTCAGAATGACAATAACCCAGATTTCTCTTAAATTTATAGGAGAAATTCAAATCTCAGTAGATGGCATTTGCAGTTAGATATAGAAAAGGGCCCAGAATATCCAAGCAAGTAAGCCTGCTTGGAGAGAGGTTCCATCTACATTTGGGCAGTCACATACTGAAAACTGAATGAAAACATCATAATTGAGTACTTCAAATTCAGATCAGGAGCAAGATCTGCGAGATTAAATGGGACTGCTTCAAGCCACTGTCAGGTGTTCCAGAGCTATTGCTTGACCTGTTGGATGTAAGCTTATAAACAAAGTATCTAGCAGCCAACTCCCATTCCTTAGTGTACAGATACTTCCTAGTGAAAAGAGAAAATGGATCAGTTAGCTTAATAAACACGTGAAACAGATGCTGGGTGGTAATTAACTGCTGAGACTTTCACAAGAAAGATGAACAATTTTTTTTTCAGGTAATAGCTGATTGGAAAATTGAGCATGTGTTTATCTAGCGCAAGCTTGTTTTCCTCAGGAAAATATGGCATCATGTCCCCTCTAATCTCCATTCCATTCGCCTTAGCTGACAGAGGTGAAGATTGGACATGGCTCATGTGGCACAAGATGAACAGGGTGTATGCGTCATCATCATCAGCCCCATTGTTCCCATTTTCTGCATGGGGTTGGGATGTTGTCAACTGTCCATCTCACTGTGTTCAATGCCACTCACCTATCTTCTTCAATACTCATGCCTGAATGCTGCAGGACTTCTCTCACACAATCCATTCACCTGTTTGCTGCTTTCCCTCATTTCCTCTTGCCGTCTTCCTGTCTCTCCCAAATATTCTTCACCAGATTGTTTCCCGCTTTTCTGCACATGCGCCCTAACCACCGTAATCTCTTCTCTTTGATCTTTTCTGCAACCAGAGATAGTTTGGCTTCTGCTGTTATGCCCTCATTTCTTTGTCTATCCCATAGTGTGCATCATATCACCCACTTCTGGCAGTTCATCTCCATCACCTCTAACATCCTCAACTCTCAGCCTTTACTGCCCAGGTTTTTCTGTACCATACAGTAGTACTGGTTGCATCACTGTTTTGTGCACTTTACTTTTCAGCTTCTTTGGTATTCTTCTGCCATATACTACACCTGAGACTATGTACCATTTGGTTGCAGCCCCTCTAATTCTAGCTTTGAACTCCTCATTCAGACGTTCCTTCCAGATACTTGAAATTAACATGTTCCACTATCGTCCCTTCTATCTCAGTTCTCAGCTTCTTCTGATTTCTCACGTATTTACCATTACATCTGCCTTATCTGTACTCAGTTTCATCCCGTTTGCATTCCATTCCCCTAGCCTTCTCTGAAGTTCTTGCTCAGAGTCTGTGTGATATGGTATAACAGGCATCTAACAGTAACCTTCTCCTTGTTCAGTCTAGACCTGTGAAACTAGCACCGGCAAAAAACACACATAAATACTCGAAAACATACTCGGAGGCTCTAAATAAAAATCTGCAGAAGCAACAGAGACCTCCAAAGCAGACATCCAAGCAACCTCCACCCCCAACACAAACCATGAAACACATACTTCACAAAACCAGTGTGCCACACAATCACAGCCCTTAAGGCAAAATAACATACCCAACACACTAGTAATAGGTGACTCTGTAGTCAGGCACACTGACATCCCACTCACTAGACTGAACAAGGAGAAGGTTACTGTTAGATGCCTGTCTGGTGCCAGGATCCGCCACATAACACAAGCACTCAGGTCACTCCAGAACAAGTACAAATATGACTCTGTCATTGTCCATGTTGGTGTGAATGACTTGAGCTGTACCTCCCTGGACTACATGAAGAGACATGGAGGAGCTCTCTGATGATGTAGTCCAGGCCGGTATGACCCTGACCCTGAGTAGCATCCTGCCCTCACCAAGAATGATACCACTGTATAGAGAAAAAATGATCAATTTCAACAATTGGCTAAGCTTTTGGTGTCATTCAAAGGGGATCCAGTGTCTGTTAGTGTGGGATGACATGCTTGACAAGCCATGCTGCTTCGCTAGAGATGGCTTGCACCTGCCACCTTTACGCTTTCGAATACTGGCCAAGGCTCTTGCCATCCCCATAGTGCCTTTTTTAGGCAAGACTCAAAAGACAAACCCACCTCCGTAAATAGCACAAAAAACTGAGGGTAATGCTACTCAATGCTAGAAGTCTAAACCTCAAAATGCAGGCACTCGAGGTACTCCTCAATATGGAGAAAATCGATATATGTGCAGTAACCGAAACCTGGTTTAAGGCTTCAGAGAGCACCCCAGCACTACCAGGCTACAACTCATACCATACATTTTGGCCACAAAACCCGGACCAAAATACAAAAGGCGGGGGAATATCCATATTCATCAAAGATACCCACACCTCCAGGTTAGTGGCACAGCACGATGCTTCAGAGATCATCCACGTGCAACTAACAATGGGCAAAACTGCTATTCAAATTATAGCTTGCTACAGATCACCCACCATGTCTCAGGACCCGCACTTCGCATTCCTGGAAACACTGGGAAACATAAAGGTCCTACCAAACACCCTGATATTGGGTGATTTCAATTACCCAAACATTAACTGGGAGAACTACTCAAGTACAAACTCCCTTGCTCAACATTTCCTAGAATTTTAAACTCAAACAGCCTGGATCAACTGGTCAACACCCCCACCAGAGGTGACAACATATTGGACCTGGTCATCACCAACATGGGCGACCGGTGTTCCACACCGGAGGTCAACCCCTCGCTGGTTAGATCTGACCATAAACTAATCACTCTGGATATCCACATTCCACCACCACCCCCACTCAAAGAAACCACCGTGAAAAACTTTTCAAAAGCAAACTTCACGTTACTTAAGACTGAGGTGGGAAGTTTAAAAGCCCCCATGCTAAAGGATAACGCTATCCAAGCTGCAAAATCCTTTACTAATGCACTCTACGAGCACCTACAAGAATGCTTGGATCGTGCTATCCCAAACAAAACCAAGACTCACTCCTCCAAGAAAAGGAAACCAGTCTGGTGGACCCCTGTCATAAACAAGCTATATAATAAGGAAACTAGTACAGAAAAGAGTAAAATCCCAAGAAGGGAAGACATCCCTGATCAGTATCAGCAAGAAACTACGTTCCCTCATAAAATCATCCAAGGCTAGCTTCGAAAGAAAAATTGCCATGGACTCCAAAGATAACCACAAGGCATTCTTTAGCTATGTCAAGAATCTAAGTGGCAATTCTCAGATCTGCTCAGAGTTAGTGCAGAATGGCACAAAATACACTGAACCAACAGATATAGCCAACATCCTGGCAGACAAGGTTCAGTGCAAATGTCACCCCCCTCTCAGTGGCCAAAAGGGCCCATAACTATACCAGAAGAATTTAGTGCCCCTGAAATCACAGACACTCAGGTTAAAACAGCCATTTCCAAAGCCAAAAACACAGCATCAATGGGACCGGACGGTGTCCCAGGCTGCGTCCTACACGAGCTCAAAGATGAACTAACCCTTCACCTAAACACACTGTTTAAACTCAGCCTCTCCACAGGCTATGTGCCCACAGAGTGGCGCACAGCAATGGTTATTCCACTCCACAAAGGTGGAGCCACAACGGACCCAGGGAACTATCGCCCTATAAGCCTGACTAGCTTGGTCTGCAAAGCTATGGAGTGCATCATCATGGATCTCATTAACAGAGACATTGGAAACCTCCAAATACTGGACCCTACCCAGTTCGGCTTTAAGGGCAGTTCATGCCTCCTAAACCTGGTGGACTATTTTGAGACCATTACCAAGGCTATAGACGAGGGAAAGGTGGTCCACACAGCCTACCTAGACCTTGCAAAGGCCTTCGACACCATTCCTCTCTCAGGTATTATAGACAAGCTCACCAGCCTGAACATAAACCCCTACTTCACGATATGGGTTGCCAACTGGCTCACGGACAGAACCCACATGGTAAGAGTTGTGGGAGCTAGGTCTGACTCTAAACCGGTTACAAGTGGCGTCCCCCAGTGCTTAGTCCTAGGACCCCTCCTGTTCGGCATATACTTCTCAGAGGTACAGGCAAGCACAAGAGGACCATGGCTGACCAAGTTCGCAGACGACTGCAAACTAGAGGCTATAATTGACTCTCCGGCTGGCACAGACATCCTCCAAAAGGGTCTCACTGAGACAGATACCTGGTGTCAAAACCATGGCCTCAAGCTAAATGCCAAAAAGTGCATAGTCATCCCCTTTGGAAAAAACAAAGTACCCACAAACTACCACATAGGTGGTAGCCCCGTAAATACGGAAGACGTAATAAGGGATCTGGGGACCCAAGTAGATAGTAACCTCTCCTTTGATAATCACATTGCCAAAGTGGTTAGAAAATCCTTCTATGTGGCCCACCTAATCACAAAAGGGTTTGCATCCAGATCGAAAAAGGTCATTGGGTCCCTCTATGCATCACTCATCAGATCCATCATAGAGTACAATGCCCCATTTGGGATGTACCTTACAAGACACCTGCAACAACTGGAAAGACCACAGAAGTACCTCACCAAGAGGATCATTGGCCTCAAGCAGATGCCCTATGCAGCTCGAGTGAAGAAACTCCAGCTGTACTCTGTTGCATATACCGCCTACTCAGAGGTGATCTCTGCCTGACATACAAGGCCACGTCCAACCCAGAATTGATGGATATGCTCCACCTAAAGAAAACCATATCCCCTCGAGCCACACGCTCCAGGGATCTAAACCTCACCACAACAATAAATAGGATGTGCTGGAGGGATAGATTCCTGTCCCAGAGACTTTGCATGCTCTGGAACAAGATTCCAATCTACATTAGGCAGAGTTCCTCGCTAACCCTCTTCAACAGAAACCTTGAAGAGTGGATGGAAAACAGAAAGTTTACCCCAGGGATCACTTCAATGGCTCTGCTGGACAGAGGCACAGGGAACTAATCTACGGGGGCGGCGAAAGCCAACACATTCCTGCTAGGCTTATAAATGCCTTCGGGCAGATAGCCTAGTACCTCCCTATGAACCTATCATCTGCATACAGCAGCTTTGTTGATTTGTCCCCACTGATCTGTTTGCTAATTAGTCCATCACCAATATGAACCGCATTGAGCTCAGAGTTCAACTCCAATGTACACCCACTCCTGCTGAGAAGCCTTCTGTGAGACCAAATGCTGTTCTTACTTGCACTAATTCTACCAGTGTTTCTGGGACTTTGAACCACCGCAGGAATGCCAAAATCAGCTTTTGTGGGATCTTGTCATATTCCTTCTCCAAGCTAGTAATGTACAGTTGGACTATTTTTTCATCTCTAGTATCTTCTCCACTATCTGTGTCTCTGCAAACATCAGGTCATCTATGCTATATCCTAATTGGAATCTGACCTGGCCATCTCCCATTTTACTTTCACCTACTCTGCATATTCATTTGGTACTTGCGTATTATCGCAGCAAGATTCTGGTCAGGAGAAACGGTTGTTTTGAAAGCCGTACTGCTGGTGAAAATTGTAGCACTCCTTACTACTTCAGTGTAGCTTGCTACCTTTCTGGACGATAAAAATATAAACTTGCCCTATTTCTGTTGAGGGTAGTCCTGAGAGTGATGGGACCATGACTGCCTTAAGAGGCTAACGACTTTTACTCATTTATCCATGTTAGCTGTTCGAAGGAACAAGTTTTTAATTCCATTACATCATTCAGGCACACTTTCACATTTCTGGACAGAGAACTGCATTGCTATTTCCTAACATCCGTGGTGAAATCTGTCATCCTAAGCATGTCTGTCAAGCGTGCACAACTGTACATGAAGTCTGGCTTCCCTATTGCATTCTCACTGTCTTACACACAAGAGCTGCATTTGTTTCAGAGTCCAATTTCATATCCTTCGTGACAATTGTGTTACTGCAAACATGTTTTTGCAGCGATTAACTTTATAGATTAAAGAGGTGTCTCCGGTTGGAGGCAGTTTTCCCTTGCTGTTTTGGGGTTTTCTCAAGAGTTCTTTAAGAAAGGATGAAAAAGCTCTCTTAACAGTATTACACTGTGGCAAAACTATGTGACGGTGTGATCATCCAGCAATGAAATCAGTTTGTCTAAAAATATTTTCCAAACGCATCTTGAAATGCTTTACAGTTAACACACATACCAAGTGTGATATCATCTGCTACAATTGAGAATTACAATGTCAGGTAGTGACTGTGGAGTCTGGTTGTGATGATGTTCTTCATTCCACATTGCTGCAGTCCTAACTATTGGGTAGTCCGCTGTCCAGTCGGCCCGAATACCAAAGTATATGGCTGACGTCGGTCAGGGCGCATTAGACTGACGTCAGTACGTCAGGGTACTAATGCGCATGACCGACGTCATATCCTCAGTCTTTTTTGCCGCATGGTCCGATGCAGAAGCAATTTTGCGAGTGCAGGTTGGCGTTCTGAAAGTTTCTGAAGTCAGAGTTTCAGACCGAATCAAAGTTGGCTAAGTACCCCGTTGGGGAATATTTTGGTTTTTTCTTGCCTCAGTATTTAACCGGATGTCAGAAAAGTGAATAACTGTATTTCTTGTGGGAAACAGATACCTCATAGGGATTACCATACTTTGTGTATACCTTGTTTAGGGCCTGAGCACGACGTTGTTGGATGCCGCTCTTGTGCTAGATTTAACAAACGCACTATTAAGAGAAGGTTAGACTGTGCCAGGTTAGTGTTTGGGAAGCGTTGTAATTATAAAATGCCGTCGGATGTTCCGGCGCCGGCTTCGACTAAAAACGCAAAGATAAAGCAGCAAAGCCTAGGGTGGAGGAACCGACAGTCCCAGGCGTCGGTTCTTTGGAAGGCTCAGTGGAGCCGGAGGTTTTGCCAGGTGTCTCTTTGGAGTCTCAGGAAGAGACTTTACTGTTACAGGATGTATCCTCTCAGGAAGTAGGCCAGGCTGAGGGGCTTCTCAGGTGGCTGTTCTTCCCTCTCTTCCTAAGGTGGTTAGAGCCTCTCCTTCAGTTTCCAAGGCTTCTTTGAGGGCAGGCCAAGTTTAGCTTCTGTGGGGTTTCTCCTAGTACTTCAGGATCTTTGCCTAAGAAACATATGCTTAAAATGGCAGAGGATTTGATTACTATGATTAGGGTTCTATGCCCCTCCTGATAAGAGGCCTAGGGTGGAACCTGAGTTTGAGAGTTTTGAGCAATGCTCGGAGGCTTGAGTCTTCGGCTGAAGACTTGCAGGAGTACCCTCCTTATTCTGATTCTGATGTGGATGATTCTACTCCTTCTGCTTCTCCTCCTGAGGATTTTTCATTTTCAGAGACTCTGCATTCCATGAGGGAACATTTTAAATGGGAAGGTCAAGATTTCTCTGATTCCAGGAAAAGGCTTAGGGAATTCTTGTTTTACCCCAGCATAGGCCTTTAGCTATACCTCCTGTTTTGAATGTGGTGGAAGATGTGTTTGCAGAGGCTTCCCTGAATCCTGATTCTTTGCCTCCTGCCCCAGTTAAACCGGATAGGTATTATAGGGTGCCTGAAGCTCATAAGTATCTTTTTAAGAGTCCTAGGGCAGACCCAGAAACTGTCTCTCAGGGGCCTAAAGGTGTGAAGGCCTCAGTTGTTAAAAATCCTGTCCCTCCTGATAAAGAGGCAAGGGCTTTGGATAGATGGGGAAAGAAAGTGTATACTTCTTCCACTTTAGCCATGAGGGCGTTGAATTGTCAGTTTCACATGTTAAAATATCAGAATTATCTTCTTTCACAGTTGAAATCTAAGGTGGATGCTCTGGCTGAAGGTATTGAGTGTAAAGAATTTCCAGGATTTAGTTCATGTGTCTGAACAGGTAGGTAAACATTCCTTGCAGTGTGGTTTTGATGCTGTGCAGGCCTCCTCCAGGGTGGCTGCCACTGGTTCTGTTCTTCGTAGGCACGCCTGGCTGAGAGATCAGAATTTAGCTGAGCATGTTAAGACAAGGATTTTGGATGCTCCTTTACAGTCTGATGTGTTGTTTGGTTCGCCTGTGGAAGCAGTTTTGAAGAAAATGGAGGACAAGGCTAAGTCTATGCAAACTGTTAAAGATTTTTGCAGGTGCAGCCTCCAAGTTTAGTAGAAATTGGCCTACTAAGGGATGGACTTATCCTGCTTATGATTCCCAGTCTAGGGGTAGGTCTAGACGTGGTAGGGGCAGAGCTCAGGGTTCTTTTAGGCCTAGGACAGGAGTTCCCCTGCTCAGACTTCTGGTGAGGGCAGGGGTCAGTCCTTTCGTAAGCAGACCCAATGACCTACCTTTTCAGCTGCCAGTACATTCTCGCCTGGCAGCACCTTTGGGAGGAAGGCTGTCTCTTTTCAAAGAAAATTGGGATTTAATTACCCAAGACAGATGGGTTCTGGATATTATTCACCACGGTTACAGGTTTTATTTCCATACCTTGCCTCCTTTCAAAGGCATGCCAGACATTCCTCCTCTTCAAAGGACAGAGGCTCACAAGCAAATTTCTCTGTTGCTCCAAATAGGGGCCATTCAGTCAGTTCCTGTGCGGAAAGGGGCCTAGGATTTTATTCTCGCCTGTTCCTAGTACCAAAGAAGGGGAACACGTGGAGACCAATTCTGGATTTATCTATCCTCAACACTTATCTGGACATTCCCAAGTTCAAAATGTTGACGTTACAACAGCTTTTACCTCTGCTGGGCAAAGATCACTGGATGGTAACTTTAGATCTCAAGGAAGCTTACCTTCATGTGCCAATCAGACTAAGTTGCATGAAGTATCTGCGTTTTCGAGCTGGAAATTCTCATTATCAGTTCTCTGCATTGCCCTTTGGCTTATCTACTGCGCCCAGAGTATTCACAAAGGTTCTGGCTCCAGTGATAGGTTACTTCAGGCTAAAAGGAATCCAAATCTATCCTTACTTGGACGACTGCCTGATTCTGGCTCAAGAAAAAGAAGATCTTCTACAGCATCTGGAATATGTCATAGCAGTGCTAAGATGCCTAGGGTATTCTGTGAACGAAATAAAGTCCAGTCTAGTACCCTCTCAAGACATGTGCTTTCTGGGTGTGAGACTGAATACAGCAGCCCAGATGGCCTTTTTAACCCCGGACAAACAAAAGAATCTTTCCAGTTACTTCCATCATCTATCTCTTCAGTCCGGGCTGACTGCAAGGACAGTCCTTCAAGCCTTAGGGTTCATGGCATCTTGTATTCTGGTGCTTCCCAATGCCAAACTGCATATGAGGAAGCTACAATGGTATCTCAAAAATCTGTGGACACAGCACTGCCAGGATTTGGACACTGTCATTCAAATAATACCTTGCATTCAAAAGGAATTTTTGTGGTGGGCTCAGGAATGTCACCTAAACAAGGGACTCTCTGTGACCCGGCCAGAGGCAAGTCAGATTCTAACGACAGATGCCTCAGATGTTGCTTGGGGAGCTCATCTAAATGGAAAGTGGATACAAGACAAGTGGCCTGCCAGACTACAGCATCTACATATCAACATGAAAGAGATGTTAGCAGTTCAGTTTGCATTAATTGCTTTCAAAGAGTTACTTCTTCCAGGGCAGGTGTTGATTCTAACAGACAACACAACTGTCATGTGGTACATCAACAAACAAGGGGAACACATTCTTACCCATTGTGCAGACAAGCAATGATTTTATGGGAGACTGCGCTCACTCTGCACCTAACTCTTCAGGCAAGGTTTCTGCCGGGAGCACAGAACTCCTTAGCAGATGTATTAAGCAGACAAATCATGGATCCCCACGAGTGGAAACTGGATCTTCATGTATTTCAAAATTGACAGTGTCATGGGGAACTCCAGACATAGATCTGTTCGCTTCTCCACTAAACCACCAGCTGCCAAAGTTTTGCAGAAGGATTTCATCACACAGCTTGGAAAGTGGATGCTCTTTCTTTCAGTTGGAAAAATCTTCATGTGTATGCCTTTCCACCTCTGCCTCTTCTTCCAAAGGTGCTTCTAAAGGTCAGACAAGACAAGCCAAGGATGATTTTAATAGCTCCAGATTGGCCTCGGCAGCACTGGTACCCATTACTGAGGAGTCTGGTAAGGAAGCCTCCATGGCCTTTACCCTTGATTCCACACCTGTTGTCTCAGAGGGACGGTCATCTGCTCAATGTCAAGCTTCACTCTCTACATCTAACAGCCTGGCATATTCTGTTTTGAAAGACAGCAGGTCTCAGCTTCCTCAACAAGTTTTAAATGTGATTATGGAAGCCAGAAGACCTAGTACAAGGAAAGTGTACGCAGAAAAATGGAAGAGATTTTGTTTTGGAGTGCAGCAAACAATTTGGAGATTACTGAGCCAAATTTGAGTGTGGCTCTTCAATATCTTACTGAGTTACTGGACAAAGGTTTGTCTTTCTCTTCCATTAAGATTCATGCTGCAGCAATTTCAGCTCACTATGATTGTGACCCACCATTGTTTTCGCATCCTTTGTTCAAGCAATTTCTTAGAGGGGCAAAGAATATAAGACCCCCACGTAGAGCTCCTACTCCTGCTTGGGATCTCAATTTTGTGTTGGAGAAACTTACTCTACAACCTTTTGAGCCTCTTGCTACTGCTGAATTGAAATACTTGTCATGGAAGACTGCTTTTTGTTGGCCATTACTTCTGCAAGAAGGGTTTCTGAGTTGCAGGCCCTTATGGCAGTGGAGCCTTTTTTGATTTTTCATAAGGATAGGGTATCTTTACGTACTAATCCTTCCTTTATGCCTAAGGTGGTTTCTAGTGTGGCTTTAAACCAAACTATTCATTTGCCTACCTTTTATGCAGATCCCCAAAATAAAGGGGAAAAGATTTTGCACACTTTAGATGTACACAGGCTATTGCGTTATTATTTGAGCAGGACTAAGGATTTTAGGCAGTCTCAGCAGTTGTTTGTTTCTTTTGCTTTGAGTTCAAAGGGCAAGCCTGTGTCAAAACAAACTATTTCTAGGTGGATTGGGTGTTGCATTACATTTTGTTATTCCCATCATGGCAAGGAGATTCCAGCTGGGATTAGGCCTCATTCCACTAGGGCTACTGCCACTTCCACAGCATTTCTAAGGGGTGGCAACTAAGGATATTTTGGAGGCAGCTACTTGGAGTTCAGTGCATACTTTCTCTAAGCATTATCACCTTCCTCTCTACTCTAAGTCTAGGGCTGGTTTTGCCACAGCTATTTTGCAAGGCATGTTGTCAGTTCCTGCTTCCTTATGATTTGCCAGCCTCCCTTACCTCTGCTTTGGGATTCTACCCAATAGTTAGGACTGCAGCAATGTGGAATGAAGAACATAGTACAGTTTTGTACCTACCATAAATGTAGATGTTCGAGGATCCACATTGCTGCAGTCCAATTTACCCTCCCTCCTTTCCCTCTATGTTTAGGGGTGGTTGTGTAGGTGAGGTTATATTCTGCTAATTGTGTATATATTGTATATATATTTTTTGGTGCAGGTATTTTGGGAGTTTTTGTTTTTGGCCTTATCTTTTCAGGGTCTTCTGACATCTGGGGCAAGAAAAGACTGAGGATATGACGTCGGTCATGCGCATTAGTACCCTGACGTACTGACGTCAGTCTAATGCGCCCTGACCGACGTCAGCCATATACTTTGGTATTCGGGCCGACTGGACAGCGGACTACCCAATAGTTAGGACTGCAGCAATGTGGATCCTCGAACATCTACATTTATGGTAGGTACAAAACTGTACTTTTTTATCAATCACCCACTCCAAAACTTTCATGCAGTGTGACAGGAGTTTGATATTTCTATACTCCCAACAGTTGTGAATGTCCCCTTTGTTCTTGAACACTGGCACTAGTATCTTTATTCTCCAGTCATATCCACACTGCTATGAGTACCCTCAGGAGCCATTTCTCCTCTATTTCATCCAACATCTTTATCATTGTTGTGACCTCATCTGAGCCTACTGCTTTCCCTGACTTCATTTTCCTTAGTGATGTTCTTACTTTTTCTAGGGTGGATTCCTCTTATTCTTTTTATTGTAGGCTGTGTCAGCGGCAGTATAGCTTCTGTGGGTTTTTTTTCACTCAGAAGCTGCTAGAAGTACTCCTCCTGTCTGTCTTTGTTGTTTTGTGGACTGGTGAGAAGGTTGTTGCTGGCATCCCTTATGAAGGGGGTCTAACTACCTTCTTTATTTTTTCTGTCATTGCCTTGCAACCTGATATAGTTTCTTTGTCTTACCTACTGATCCACTTTTTAGAAGCTGGTAGAGTACCTGTAATGCCCTGTTCTTTGCTACTGCACCTCCTTTCTTAGTCTCATTGTTAGCCAACCTGTATTCCTTCCTAGCCTGATCTGTCTTTATCTCCCGCTTTTTCCTGCAGTACTCCTTTCATGTAGTGCCTTAATCATATTAGCTGATAGGGATATTTCTGAATTGGGGTATTGAACATCCCTTTATTGAGGGATGTCTCCGAAGCAGACTGAAGAGTGTGACAGAAGAAAAGAGAGACAGAGAGAAACTGTGAATGCATCCTGTGGAGGTTGACTACCATATAATCAGCATGATCATGATAAGGAGGGCATGGCAAAGGCTACCGATCAGAACAAAGAAAGAGAATGAACTAATGTCAGGGATAGTGATTTTGCTAATGGATTGTTGAATTAGTTATCTTGCAGCAGCAAAGACTGAACAGCTTTGTATCTAGCAGAAAAAAACAGACACAGTGTTTAATGCTAATGACAGATGTATTTGCATACTATATTCTGCAGATTTAAAGCTGCTATCAGGTACCACTCACTTCTGAATGTAAGCAACGGGAAGACATCTGCACTTCTAAATTACTAATACCATGGATCAGGTTGCTTTATGCATCTGTAGGTCATTTGCTACTATGTAGAAAGTTTATTTCTTAAGCAGTTTAACTTTAGGAAATAAAAAGTGTAAACTAGACTTAACTCCATTTCTCAGTTACTCTTCTTATACTGTTTGTAAATAAAGTATATTCGCCATTATTTGCATACACTTTCTTTTAGTACTGTATATTTAATTCATATATTGTTGCAAAGCAATTTGCAAAAGAAGACATTTGTAATGTATTTCTGATGTAATGTTGGCTGTTGTCTTATATTTGTGTATAATCACAACCACCACAAAACGGTTTTACCAATAGTACAAGTGTATTGTTAAATTAGATGTCTTACTGCTTAGAAGAGTTGTCACCATTTCCATTTATTGCATTTTAGATTCATAGATTAGTACTAGGCTAATTGCCCTTGTGAGCCATTTTTTTTAAGCCTAGCCAATTAACTCTTGTGAGACTTAAACCCTGGACCTTGTGTTTATAAGGCAAGCACCCTAACCATTAGGCCACCCTCCCAACATTTGTTTGCAATACCTAATTGATGGTGTAACTTTACAGGTAGTTTGTGTCTTCTGTTGGTGCATTACCACAGAAATGTAATAACCTGTATACTAATATACATTTTGAGGTGTTGTAGATGCAATTTGTAATTTCATTTTCTTTTTATAGAATTTTCTTGATGAGAAATATCTGAAAAAGTCTGCATCAACAGACAAATAAATACTAAATGCAGGCACTTATGTATGCCTAAATAAATAACTTGATAAAATGATAACAGGTATTTTGTTTTTACTAACAAAATAAAATAATAAAAAAAAACTTTTTCATGTTCAGTGTAGAGTGTCATGGTAAAGGTATTGGTTTCAAGTTCTGGAGTTTGCTTATATTGGCTGCAAAATTTGACAGAATTACTTTGTGATCTTTTTTTTTTTGGGAAGGTGCATACCACCTAACACAAAATGTACAGGATTGAGGCCATGCGTAACAGTGCCTGCAGTCATCTCACAATCTGTGCGAGTTAAATGGAGAACAAATTCTAACTGAAAAATATGTGAGATTTAATACTCAGATTGTTACTCTGGCCTGTTCTGGTGCTACCACTCTGGCATAATATATACATAGCATCTCAGTGCTTGACTTTATCATACAACATGAAAAATAATAGAAATTCAAAGAAGAATGAGAGATGAAGTGCTAAAATCTGAATTGTCTAGGGAGGTAAAGGCTGTGTTGGCAGGAACACTCTTGCACGATGAATATCTAATGATGTTTTGAAGAACTTGAAACTAACCGGTGTGTTTTATTAAAGAGAAGCAGTATAATTTATTCCACTAAGTTGCTGCATCTGGACAAGTTCCTAGAGAATATTTCATTATTAAGCCAGAAATTGTATTGGTGTATTTTTGACAAAGAACAACATATGAGGTAAGGTGTTTTGCAGGGTCCTTCTAGTTTGCTTGCTTTTCATCCATAGTAGGGGAAGTGTGGTTCAGTGCGGGTTTATAGAAGGTGTAGTGATGAATTATATGGATAGGCTGATAGGTTCCTTTGTTGCGGTTTGCATACGCATGTAGGTGTGGCATTTATGTGAAACAGGTTTGTGCAATGAAGAAAATGGCTTCCACTTAATGTGTATATTCTGCTTGTGTAGTACATACAAGTACGTTAGTTTAAGACCCTCAGTAGAGCTGTAGTGTAGCAGGGAAACTTTAAAAGTCTAATAGCTTAGAATTTTGTTTTGAGAAATAATCTGTTAAGATGTGGATGCAGCGCAAGGAGAAATGGGTGACTACTGGAAAGCTGAGTTTTGCTTTGTATAATTTTTGATTTTATTTAGTTAGGCAGGAAGTAAAGCTAATATTTGTTGGTAAATTGCGTGTATATAATTGGTATGTAATCATCCAGAAAAAAGGAGGTCATTGTCCCACTGTACTCACCCCTCATTAGACCCATTATAGAATACAATGCCCCAATTGGTATGTACCTCTCAAGACATCTGCAACAACTGGAAAGGCCGCAGAACTACCTCACTAAAAGAATCACAGGCCTAAAGCAGATGCCTTATGCTGACCGCATTAAAAAACTCCAGCTATACTCTGTCGCATATCGTCTACTCAGAGGCGATCTCTGCTTAACATACAAAGCCATGTCAAACCCAGAACTGTTGGACATGCTACAATTAAAGAAATCCCAATCCCTCAGAGCCACACGCAACAGGGATCTAAACCTTGTCATCACAATAAACAAAACATGCTGAACCTTGATGGCTGGATGGGAGAAAGGAAATTCACCCCAGGGATCACATCAGTCGCCCTGCTGGACAGGGGTCCAGGGGAGTAAATAGTGTGGGAAGAAATAGCTAGGGAATTGTTATGGCTAGGCTTGTATAGGTGCTGGGACCGATAGCCTAGTACCAACCTATGAACCTGTGAATAGTTCTAAATGGCAAAAATGGTGCAAATTGAAGTAATAGCAGTTGTTTGAAGTGTACAAACTGTAGACAAATACTGTAGCGTACTGCATCAAATTTGCTTCCTTGTGATTTATCTCATAGACATTGCAGCACGATTTGCCCAGTTTACAGGTACCATACACAGTCCATAACTTATGTAGACAAAGGGCTGATAAACAAGTGGACATACTTCAGGGAAAGGTAGTTCAAGTAAATAAGCATAGACTAATGGTAACCACCACCTCAGCGCAGATCCACATGTTAGGTAGCTGGCAGTTAAGGGAGGTGAAGGAACAACACCTGTTAGAACTGACTGTAGATGGTCTTTAGAGATCTCCATTGTAAGTGAATCTGTAAATTATGTCTGTAATATATTTCAAGATTTATTTAAAAAAATATTTTCTTTGACATAGTATTGCATTTTTATTCTGAAATGATGGAATGTAGCTTTGCATTTTGTTTTGTTTGATTTTTAAATGCAAGATCCATGTGTGTGTATATGTATATATATATATATATATATATATATACATATATATATATATAAATACATACATATATATATATATATATATATATATATATATAAATACATACATATATATATATATATATATATATATATATATATATATATATATATATGTGGATTCGTATCACTTCACCTAAAGACCATTTTACTGACACCCATTTCACTGAGACCAAATCACCTAAAATTCATTTCACATAAAACTCATTTTACCGACAAGTAGTACTCTAAGGCAAGTGAAAGGTATATGTCCTTTTCCCACTATAGTTCGATCCTGGTATTAGTATATATAGTTAGGGGAGGTGTGGTGGGGGGGCATAGCCCCCCACCTAGTTGGCTTTTACCAAATAATGTAACATAACACCAAATTAAATGGGGGGGGGATAGCCCCCCACACCTCCCCTAACTATATATACTAACACCAGGATTGCACTACAGTGGGGAAAAGGACATACACCTTTGACTTGCTTTAAGAGTACTACTTGTCAGTGAAATGAGTTTCAAGTGAAATGAACTTTCAGTGAAATGAACTTTAGGTGATTTGGTCTCAGTGAAATGGGTTTCAGTGAAATGATCTTTAGGTGAAGTGATAGAATCCATATATATATATATATATATATATATATATATATATATATATATATATATATATATATATATATATACACATGCACACACACACACACACACACACACATATATATATATATATATATATATATATATATATATATATATACATACACACACACACACACACATATATATGTGTGTATATATATATATATATATATATATATATATATATATATGTGTGTACATGTACATAGAGAGAGAGAAAGGTGAAGACTCAGGACAACAAATAATATGTACTCCATCCAGCCTACTGGAATCAGTGGTGGCAACTATGCAAGCAGTTTTACAGTATTATAGCTGTTCTTTTGCATTTAGAAGTTCTGTCTGCCCCCATTTCATACTGCTGCCAGTTGTGGATTTTTTTTTTCATCTGTATACCATTGGGCCATTGCCTATGCCATTGCCACAGCATTTTTCTTTGAATTTCCCCCTTTGCAGGACCTTATAATTTATAATATGAAAATGCCACCTTGTAGGTTTCTCTGACTTCCTGTTTTTTATTGCAGACCAACAATGACATACCTTCGCTAGCTGGCAGCTGTTTAGAGGAAATTAAAATCCCTTCTTCTTAATGCAGGAAAGTAACAGTTTTAAAAAAAGTTTGTGCCCCTCAGATTGATTCTTCATTGCAAAGTTGAAGGTGAATTTTTTTTCCTCATAAATGTGTACTAGTGATATGCAATGAGACGAGTGCCTGAATAGGCAATAATTAGGTCCTATCATTACACAGTTGCTTCCACTGAAACTTGGCAAAAGCAGAGACTGAATTTCTGGGTTGTACAGTGTTTGCTCCCAACATCTCATCTCTGATAAAAATAAAAATTACATTACAGAGACAAGGCATTGACAATCAAAAGCAAGGAAATTCATGGTATGGCTTCTGTTTTTTTTTTTTTTTTTTTGTCCTGGTCTGCCACAGTCACAGAGCATACTGAGCCGGTATCCAAAATCAGTTGTGTAAACCTTTAGGGTTCTTCATTAAAACACATACCAGAGCTGTGTGCTCCTATTCAACTCACAAAGCCCTGTAAACTTCAGAGGAAGTCCCAATACTCCATCATGTACCTTTGACAGACTAGGTAGAGAGTATCTATGCTAGTGAAATAAGGTGGATTTTGGTGTGATTCACAAAGATTAAACCTTTCAACCTTAAACAACAAAAAATATGGGAGCACATATGTGGAATAATTGCACTTAAATCTACACCCAAGCACCCAGTCCCCCATCAAAACAGAAGTGTCACTAAGCTTAACATGGTTGAACAGCCTTGAATGTTTAAAAAAAGTGCATATCATACATGCTGCACATCATAAGTGTAATACTACAGTCAGCCCCTGTTAACTCACAGCACAGTGACACCAGAAAGTGGGAGGCAAAGCAGTTACATTCCATGGGAATTGACAGTGAACCAGACATGCTGGAAAATATTTTTTGTTTTTGCTCATGCCTGTGCAGCATCAGCACCATAGAAAACACTGTGCTAGTCACCAGAGCATGGCACTGCCAGTATACTTTGTATCAGATGTTCACCATATAATGCACTGTACAGTACACTACAATCTGGCATATACCAAACTAGTGTTGGAGGTTTCCATGGTGATTGATAGGTGCCCATATTCTGCATGGCCCATTAATACCTCATAGAAAAGGCACCTGCTGTCTGTTGCATCTAGTTACCCTGTCAGTCTGCAACCAGATGGTGTTGTACACTGTCTTTTATTTTTCCAAATCTTTTGGGCTTCTAATACTATGACAGGAATGGACCCCATTCCTAAGTCAAAGTGCAATTAAAGTTCATGAAACTAGTATTGTTTTAGTCTTTGTCAGCCAAAAGTGCTCTTCACAGCACCCGAACTGTGCACAGTAATGACTCCTCCTGCAATTCGTATGGGGTTACATGGATTTGTAACATGCCTAAATGCAATTGTAGATTCTTTTTTATAAGACCCATTGCTCTTACTACTATTAGAACTGTCTGGGTATTTATCTTCCACATTGCATTTGTTTCTGCCTGCAAATCCCAATATTTTATGATTTTGTGTCTGACTGTACGTAAGACACTGTAGTCACTGGATGTAGCGATTTCACTGATCAATGCTACTTTTGTCTTCTTTTCTTGGACTACTATATTCAGTGTTCTAGCATCTATCTTTTGGATTGTTGATAATGGGTGATCCCATGTGATATAAACTTCATCATTTTCTATGATGCTTTGTCGCTCATGTTTCCAGTGTCTTTAAGCCACTTCAATATCGTAATGCTTGCAAATTCCCATTGCAACAGTCTTGCCATATTATTATGCCTTTTAGTATGCAGTCCTTCTGCCATTAGTATGTCACAACCAGCAACAAGGTGTGCGACTGTTTCCACTTCAGTTTTACAAAACCTACATTTGCCTGTTTCTTCTACATGTTCAATGGACATTGTAAACCAGCGTGTACGTAGACCACTATCTTGGGCTGCCACTATTAACCTTTTATCTCTTGGTTAGAATTTGCCTCTCCTTAACCATTCCTGCATTTGTTCCTGATCAACATGAGGTTCTTCTAGAAGTTTTCTATACTTGCAACTGTATTTATGCTTTTTCCACATTTCTTGCCTTGTCATCTTGCCCTTCACCTTATATTCTTTCTTTTGTTTTTTAGCACATTCAGTTGCTGCCTGATTTTTATTTGCTGCTTGTTTGATTTCCATTCCTGCTTGACGCCGATATGCTTCTGCTAGATTAAGCAGAGAAATCATCTTAGATTTAGTCTACTCATGTTTCAAAACTTTCACTACATTTGGGTCTTGTGAGGTGAGCAAATATGTGTGGAGTCCCACAATTACAGATCTATACATGTAATCAATTTCAAGGAGGCCCTTCCCTCCTTCAGAATAAAGAATGTATAATCTTGGTTTACACTGATTTTTATAAATAATTTTTTGACTCTGCACACTGCAGAGGGAGTCCCTTGATTATCATGCAGATATACTGAACCTCTGTCAACACAAGAATATCCAAGACAGATCCATGTCATATGAACAAGTAGTAGTGACTATGCACTTCAGGTAACATATGGCCACTCATCAGGTATGTGTCTGTAACCCAGTGGAGGAGAGACAGTACAGCACAGGTCCTACAACAGCTTACATGTTTGTTGGCCATGTCATTAATGTCATCATTATCCCAAGTGTTCCTTGTAAGTGGAAAGGGTAAGAGCCAAGTCAGTACCCTTAATGGGCACAAGGCACTCTCTCATACCTTAAAAAAAGCTCTTCTCCTCTGAGTCCAGGAGCAAAATCGCAAAAAAATAAATAAATAAATAAAATAAAAATGTGTAAACCATAGCAATTCAGTTGCTACTGTTTAAATACCATACAGAGTGTGCTGAAGCACGTTAGCCCTGACCATCCATAAATGCAGTATTGGATTTCATTTTTGAATATCAGTAGTGTACTACCTCCCAATTGATATCTGCCAGTTGTGCCCCCTTACACCTTGCAGCTGTTGTGGCTGCCCCCTTCACCCCTCCCTAGCTATCCCTGTGACTAGTACAATAGTTTCCAGATGTCCTGTTTTACAAGATTGCATGTCTGTCTGCATTCCTGATACAGGGGAAGATGGCATTCTGTTCCTCTCATCACATTTATGTAAAATGTCAGGCTGGCACCTCCAGTACACATGCTGTACCATTGCCTCCTGTGTGCCAAATGTAGACAATGCTGTCACGCAGCTCTTGTGCCATCATATAATTAGCATGATTGCACAAATTATTGGACTTTGTATAAAACAGTGCAAAATACAAATGCATTTATTTGAATGTGCATGACATTTGTGAATCCACCTCCCTACAACAGCAGTAAATTCCAGGCCCAAGACATGGAATTCAGTTTATTTTTCTTTTTTCTCTATTATAAGATTCTGTGTTATAAGCAAGTCAATTATAAACTATGAGATACATGTGCAGTACGTGTACAAAAAAAAGCAGCACAAAAATACATCTTCTGAACATTTCAGGGTACCTACTTTTATAGTGCCATCTCACTGAAAATCTGCAAAACATCTGCCATTCCAACCTAGCAAATTGTCTGTAGGGCTACAGATAAAAAAATGAAGTGAGAATTGAAACTGACACCATTGTGTGTTTCTTTACTGCATTTTTGGACTGAAAGACATTACGTTATTAACTGAAGTTGTGCTGTCTTGCCAGTTTTAGAGTAGATTTGAATTTGAGACCTGAGGACTGAGGGTGGTAATACATATACAAATATTTCAGGCATGGGTATTAATGCTCTGCTAGCCTGCCAATATACCAAAACAGTAATTGCCATAAGTGTCCAGGTTGTTCTTGGAATATCTAAACTAGTACTTGCTTTAATGTAATTTGGTAGTCTCTTCCATGCATCAGCTGCTCTCTGAAAAAAAACAAAGAGTTAGTACACTTCTTATTCCTGCATATCTTTTACATATTTTATCTGATGATTCTCTGCTACTTTTAGTAACCCCAAACATCCCCATTGGTAGTTGCCTTTAAATTCCCTGTATACCTTAATGTTTCTTCTTAAATGTCTACATGAGACACTGTACAAGTTCAGATATTTTATTCTTTCATAATAAACTAATGCTGCACACCATATATTTATTACATTTCTTTAACTAGGTATTGCTAAGCTGAAAATTCCATTTTCAGTGGTATCGTAGGGATAAAAGGCCATCGAAAAGCCAAGTTATACACAGGAACAATGGCCTTTAACTTGTTAACTTACATACATAGCAGCCACATACTAAATGTTCAGGCCAGTTCACTAGTGAGATGGCTAACATTTCAACATGAAATAACCAAATGTATGACAAAATTAGCACTTGGCAAGGTTTTGGAAATGAATGGAACACAGTGAAATAATATATGGGATTGCTCCTACTGTTGGAAACTTAGTTATATAAGCTAGGCAAGTAAACCTCTGTTATTGTTTCTTGGCCACTGTGCTACATCAAAGCAGTAGAGCCATTGTTTCTGTAGATAGTTTAAAGAGAAAATTCATAAACTCATTTTCAGATTTATATATTTTGGGTATGGGAAAAATTACGTTGGTTTGCCTCTGAGCACAGTTAGCTTGCATCTCTATATCTGTTTTTTATTTTAGGCATGTAGACTAGCCTTTTTACTGAATTATACTAGATTGTATTATGCCCTTTTAACTGTAAATTGTTTTACACTTTGCCTTTTTCATAATCCATATCTTGTAGTATTAAATGTGTGTCAGCTTTTGTGAAGTTTTGTTTCAGAGCAGAGTCAAATTAAACAATAGCAGATCATTGGAGAGTGGGAAATACCCCTTGTGTAACGGCTTCACTCATTGAGTGCTTTATTTATGCTGCTCGGTTCTCTTTGCTCTTCAGAAGACATGTTGTACTACAGGCTGTAATGCAGTTTTAAGTAGAAAAGCAGGTGTATCATAACTGAGAAATTCCCGTGCCCTGTATATGTGTGGATAATTGTGAGGTTGTACAAGTGTTAAACTAGGAGCTACACTGAGGCAGAGTAAATAGGAAAGGGACAGGGCTTGGTGCATGCAGACACAGTTTCAACGGCTTACTTTTACTCATTATGTTGCTTGGCACAGAATGAGTGGACATCTGTGGCTGTCAATATTCAGTGGGTTGCTAACTATTACATGTTTTTTTTTTGGGGGGGTCACTTTTTGACATTTCACAGACTTTAGTAAAACAGCTTTTAGAAGAGCAAGAATTTAGTGCCATTTAGAAAAAAGGAAGAAAAGCATCATGATTTTTATATCCATTAATATGGACACTACCTTCCATGATATTCTGATCTGGCATCACAGATCTGTGATCTTTACCATTTCTTAGCTAACAGGTATGATAGCAGAGCAAAAAAATCATGTTCTCTTTTTGGAAAATGAGACTATATGGGTTAGTATTACCATATTGATGGAATATGAGAAATAACTGAATATATCTGTGCAGTAACTGAGACCTGGTTCAAGGCTCTAGAGAACACTCCTGCAATACCAGGCTACAACTCTTACCACACCTTTCGGCCACCAAACCAGGACCTAAACACTAAAGGTGAAGGAGTGTCCATATTCACCAAGGATATTCACACCACCAGGCTAGTTGCCCAACACAATGTGTCTGAAATTCTCTAGGTGCAACTAACACTAGGTAAGACTGCAGTCCAAATTGTAGCTTTCTACAGATCCCCCACCATGCCCCAAGATTCTCACTACACCTTTCTAAACATACTAGAAAATATTAAGATACATCCAAACATCCTAATACTGGGTGATTTCAACTACCCTGCCATTAACTGTGAAAACTACTCGTGTACCAACACCTTTGCCCAACGGTTCTTGGAATTCATAAAATCCAATGCCCTGGATCAACTAATCCATAGTCCCACCAGGGGCTCCAATATCCTAGACCTGGTCATTACCAACATGGGAAATCGATGCTCCACACCTATGGTCACCCCCTCGTTGGTCAGGCCTGACTATAAGCTAATCACCCTTGACATCCACCCCTCAGTAAGGAAACCTCCGTAAAAAAACTTCTCCAAAGCCAGCTTCATGCTACTCAAGTCAGAAGTAGCAAACTTCATGACACCCATGCAGATGAGAACTGAAAGTTCGACTGCCGAATCCTACACTAAGGCACTGTACGAGCACATCCACTCCTGCATGAATCATGCCATCCCATATAGAACCAAGACGCTCTCCTCCAAAAAAAGGAAGCCAATCTGGTGGTCCCCTGCCATAAACAAACTTTTCAACAAAAAGAAGAAACTATTGCAGAAAAGAGGAAAATCCCAGGATGCAAACAACTCCCTTACCAGCCTCAGTAAGAAGCTGAGATCCCTCTTAAAATCCTCTAAAGCTAGTTAGAAAATAAAATTGCCAAAGATTCCAAAGACAACATTAAGGCATTTTATAGCTATCTCAAGAATCTAAATGGGAATGCTCAGATCTGCTCTGAGCTACAACAGAATGGCATTAAATATACTGATCCCAAGGATATTGCCAATATCCTGACAGATCGATTCAGTGCCAACTTCACCCCCCTCTCACCCCGTAAAGGGCCCATCTCAATACTGAAAGATTGCCAAATTCCTGAAATAACGGCCACACAAGTAAAAAATGCACTCTCCAAAGCTAAGAATACAGCATCCATGGGACCAGATGACATCCCGGGCTGTGTACTACATAAACTACAAAATGAACTGGCACCTCACCTAAGTGTCATGTTTAATCATAGCCTCACCTCAGGCTTTGTGCCCACTGAGTGGCGCACAGCTACAGTTATCCCACTTCAGAAGGGGGGGATACACCTTGGATCCTGGGAACTACCGCCCAATTAGTCTGATGAGCCTGATCTGCAAGGCCGTGTAATGTATTATCATGGAACTTATAAACAAAGACATTGGCAACCTTCAAACACTGGATCCCACCCAGTTAGGGTTCGTGAAGGGCCGATCTTGTCTCTTGAACCTGATTGACTTTTTCAAATCCGTCTCCAGAGCTGTGGACGAGGGTAAGGCAGTCCACACAGCCTATCTGGACCTTGCCAAGGCCTTTGACACCATTCTCCATTCTGGAATCGTAGATAAACGTACTAGGCTGGGTATTAATCCCTACGTCACTTGATGGGTTGCCAACTGGCTTACTGACAGAACCCACACTGTAAAAGTAGCCGACTCCAAATCCGCCTCCAGACAAGTGACAAGTGGAGTACCTCAGGGTACAGTCCTGGGACCGCTCTTGTTTGGCATCTACTTCTCTGAAGTACAGGCCAACACTAAGGGACTCTAGTTTGTTCTGATGAAGCTCATGTGCATTAAAGTGAGTGAAAGCGCTTAACAAAGTTACTCTGGTGGTCCTGTGGTTGGATTTATTGTCTCAGTTCAGTTCTTTCGGTGTCATTTTTTTAATTTTGTTTTTGGTCTAGTTTATGTGAGTTTTAACTATTGTGTTTGCGTTGCACCATGACTGGAGGTGATTCTTCCCAGGGCAGTAACCTTAATTTAACCATACACCCCACACCAGGAGATTCAGGTGGGGTTTCAAATCAATTGGTTTCTATCATCACTGATTCAGTTCTTTTGGTGTCATTTTTTTTTATTTTGTTTTTGGTCTAGTTTATTTGAGTATCTCAAATTGCTTTTATCACCAGCTTTAAAACTTTGAGCTGTAAATCAGGAAAATAAATTTTCTGAATAGCTGATTATGTTATTAACAATAAATGTCCTTCCATATCACTGTTGCAGTATTTATTTATTTTATTTTATTTTACATTTGTTGACCAGGCTAGTCTAACTGGATACATGTCCGTTTTCAGTAGAGGCCCAGGGAGAAAAGCTCCAAACAGCAACAATGAACAAAGATATACAATAAAGTATAATTAAAATGAAAATTTGGTACAATGTTAACATTAAAAGATAGAGTTATACAGAGTTATTTAGCAAGTCTAGGCTAGAAGCAAATACCATGAGAAAAACAAAATTAAACAGAAGATAGATAATCTAAAGAAAATATATATATATTTTTTTGAGAAAGAGCAGGAGGGGGCAAGAGATATCAGTCAGGGTTGGAGCATGGATAAAGCCAGTGGGATTTAAGATATTCTTTAAGATGCTTCTTATCAAGTACAGTAGAAGTAAGTTTGGAAAGTTCAGAAGGAAGATAGCTCTTTCCTATGGTGTTAGAAAAGAGCGAGTCCCCAGCTTTGTTGTTGGATTTAATGGAGGAGATTTGAAGTTTATTTGCTGAGCGTAGAGTTGCAAGATTTTTGTAGGGGGAAATGAGATTGGTGAGGATTGGGGTATTCTTAGGGTAGTAGAGGATCGTTTGTGTATTTCTTGTGGAAGGGATCTCCCGTCAAGGATAGCTCAACATCCAGCCAGTATAGTATTTACAGGTGCTGTATGTCACCCACATGCTCCCTGCACAAGGCATAGGGCATAACTGTGATGTACAGACATACACAATTCAGAAATTCTTTGCTGCCAGTCTGAGTGCCATCACTGAATGTTGGTCTGAACTCCTTTCTTCTGAGCTGGTTACTGACCTGATTTTTTCAGATAAGTGCACTGTTAAGGTTCTTTTTTTATCTTTCTCTTTTATTTTTAGTGTTGCTGGTTGTATGTCATCAAGAAAGGGAAAATATCAGTGTGGGAGGCAGATTCTCCATAAAGATAATCATTACCAGTGTCTTTTCTGCCTGGGTGCTTCCCACGACTATACAGTGTGTTCTGTCTGCCAAGCATTTGTCCACAAGACCCTACATAGTTGACTCTCCTCCTTGTCTATTTACCTTGAAAACCAACATCTTAAACTGTTGGCTTAGGATGCCATGGCAGAGTCTTCCCATCCTGAGGGTCAGCTGTTGGCAAAGAAAAAGTCCAGAAAACCCGTGTCTGATATGGCTGTTATCCATCCTCCCCTGGATGTCTCTCTTAAGGCTAGTGAAAGCTGGAGGGTTGTATGGTCATTGATTTGTATTCTTCTGCCATGACCCTGTCGGAGGCCAGCATGGATCCAATTTCTTGTACATACTCTGAAGCTTTCCAGACATCTATTCCAGACATTAAGGGGGAAGCTCGGCTTATATCCAAGGGAACAAGTGGATATTCCACAGATCTTGGTGAGGGAGGAAATCCCTACTACGCTTATTGATTATCAATGAGGGTCCAACCCAACAAGGTTTTCCAATGCAGACATCCCACAGAAAAAAAAAAACAAAAAAAAAAATCATATCCCCCTGCAGTTAAGGATACCCAGCATGAATGGCAGGATTTTATTCAGAAGTTGTTTAATGCTTTAATGGCTTTAAAGTCTCTTCAAGGGGCTCTGTGCATGCCCCACCCTGGACTCCACTCCTCCTAAAAGACCTGGGGAGCAGGATTCCTCTGATGGGGATCAGGGTTCAAGGAAAGATTCATTAGCCTACTCCTCTCTGATCCCTTCTCTCTTGGACTGTGGTTCAGAGGAAGATGATTCTATTAGTCCAGATTTCCCTTTAGAGGAACTCTCCTTTGGGGACACTATTCCCGTTTGATGGAATTCTTTAAGTGGCATTGTTCTCAGGATTCTGATATCCAGAAGAGGTATTATGAGCACCTCCATATGCAGTCTTCCATACACCTTCTGCTATTCCTCGAGTTTTGGCTGCCCTCCTGGATGCCTTTTCAGCAGCTTCTGTGGCCTCTGATTCTCACTCCCCTGCTCCCAAGAAACTTGACAGATTTTACAAGCTGCCTGATTATAAATTTCTGCTGACCCTTCTGTGATACTTGTCTCCTCTTACAAACCCTCCAAGCTGTTGCCCTTCTTCAGAGAATAGGGCCATGGAGAGGCTGAGCAAAAAGGTTTGTACTTCTGCCACTCAGTCTTTTAGGGCTATTAATTACCAGACTCATGAGCAGGTATGCTTTAGCCCTCCTCTGTCAGGTTTCTCAGGTGATTTCTGATCTTCCTGATTCTTTTTTTTCCTCAAAAATTTTTTTTTTATTTTTTCAAATATATTTGAATGAATTCCATAGTATTTATACATAACATTGTAAATAACTGTGTACACTATTTACATTAGCCTGCCACTATAACAGATCCTAAATGTATACAGTTACTTTATAAGAATGTCCAATCCATTATCAGAGTGTCTGATCAATTATTGTATAGTGTCAATCAACGATGAGACTTTTCCCCAAGGGTTGTTGATAAATGGCTATGGATACATTCTTAGTTCTTTAATTGTAATTTCCAATAATACTTAGATCTTCAGTAGGCAGTAGAAGTCTTCCAAAGTTGGTATTGTTTGTATTCCATCTTCTTGTTATACACTTCCTTGAAATTGCAAGTATAGTCCATACTAGATATATGTTTAACTTGTTCAAATGAGGACCTTCGTTCACATTTAATAATACAAGAGCTTTAGTTAAGTAAAATGATTCATTAAATAAAACTTGTAGAAAGTTAGTAATACTGTTCCAACATGGCTTAATTTTAACACAGTCAAATAAAATGTGGTTCCAATCTGCATTGTGTACTTGCTGACATCTCCAACATATTCCTTTTATGGAAGAACTAATTTTACTGATTCTGTCTGGGGTTAAGAATGCTCTGTGCAAGCATTTCCAATTAAATACTTTCCAGTATTGTGTAAAGGATGTATATTTTATCGACAATGAGATATTTATTTTAATATCTTCAGTTAACTGTATTGAGTGTCCCTTTGTTATATATTTCCAATATGAGGTTTTGGGTGTTGTTTTGTAGTTTATCAATATTTTTTTTTAATTTTGAAATACTGTGTCAGAGTCATTATATATGATAGCATGTGTTTCATAAATGTAGGTATTTCTTTAAATGAAGAATTGTTAATTATTCTACTTAAATCTTGTGAATATGACAGAATACTCTGTCAAGTTAGCTAGTCCTGTTGTGGAATTTTGTATGTTGTTTTTATTTCTTGCATATCTAAAACTTATAGTTATTTGATACATTGGAGCCAACAAACAAATCCTTTCAGTTCCCAGGAATTAATAATTTCTCTATATATGTGGAAAGTTCTTTGAGACTATAAATGGTGTTAAAAGATCAGACCAGATTTTTAAATCTATATTTGCATTAATAAATTTTCCTAAATGAGTCAATGTAATAATTAATCACAAGAGTTTTAGTGGGTTTAGTTATGTTGTATTGCATACTAATACATATGTGCCATGGCAAATTGTTATCTGTTGTTTGAAATTTTTTTTGTAAATCAAATTAATTTATTGATATTACAATTAGTAATTGTTTCCACTTTGCAGAGTCATTTGGACTTATCCAGTCTGAGATTGTTTTAGATATTGATGCTTTTATATATGTTTTTATATCAGGTAAGTTTAATCCTCCCTATTTCCATGGTCTGATATGATGTATTAAAGCTATTTTGTTTCTTTTGGGAAACCATAAAAATTTTATTAGGCATGAATTTATTTCTTAAGTATATTCCTTTCTGGTAACAGTTGTATTCCCAAGGCTATATATAGGATTTTGGGCAGTAAAACCATTTTATTAACTGTAGTCTATCTTCAAATGTTAATATTATTTTGTTCCATTTTTCCACAGAGATTTTAATTGTATTGATGATATTATTGCAGTTTTTGAGACTAATTCATTATTATCCTTGCATAACTCAATTCCTAGATATTTTAAGGTCTTGATTTTGATTTATTGAAATGGAGTCCTGACGTCATGTGAAATTTGTCAATTAATATATCTAATTCTTCTAATGTCTCTTTTGTATTAGATAATGTTAGTAATATGTCATCAGCAAATAGCATTGCTTTAGAATTGTATTGTTCATAAACATCTATTCCTTTGATGTTTATATTGTTGCAAATTGAGTCTGCCAATATCTCATTAGCCAGCGCAAATAGAATCGGTGGCATGGGACATCCTTGTTTAGTGCCTTTTGTTATATGTATAGATTCAGAGGTAAAAGCACCTAACTTGACATATGGTAAATCATTTGTGTATATATATATATATATATATATATATATATATATATATATATATATATATATATTCTTTAGGAGATGAACAAAGGATGCAGAAAATTCAAATAGCATTAGGATTTTGAATAAATAGTCCCAATTTAGGGAATCAAAGGGTTTCCCTATATCTAAGCCAATTCTGAGTGTTTCTTTATTTTCTTTATTAACATAATCTATAAGAGAAATTATCCTTTTAATATTGTCATGTGTGTGTCTATGACATATAAATCCAGTTTGATCATTATTTATTGTTTTGGATAGTAGTATTTTCATTGTTAGTTAATATTGTCATAAATATCTTATAGTCATTATTTAATAATGATATAGGTCTATATGAGGAACAGAGGTTTGGGGATTTGTTTTTCTTTAAGATTGGTGTGATTAAGGAATATCTCCAAGAGGGTGGTATTAAAGCTTTTGACTGAATTTCTAATAGAGGTTTTATGGAAGAGGGATAGTGTCTTTGAAGGAAAAAGTTTATATATTTCCATAATTATGCCATATATACCTGGAGCTTTATTATTTTTACCCTCTTTTATTGTATCTTTAATTTCTATGTAGGATATGGGTGTTTGCAGATCTACTTTAAATTTTTTTGGTATTTTTTATATTAGAACATGTTTAATCTAGATGTAATTGATCAATATGTATATTTTCTTTTTGGAGATGTTCCATATAGTGATTTCTATAGGCATCAAGAATGTCACCTATATCCGAGACATTTTCCCTTTCTTTTTATGGAAGATACTTTTAATGTTATTAGCTTTTGATTGTATTTTGATTCTTGTGGATAAATTATGTAGATATTTGGGAGAAGTGGCCAAGGTATTAATTTTTAATTTTTATAAAGCTGAACTAGTTTTATGTGTTAGAATTTCATTGTATGTATTGCTTAATAGTTCTACTTTCTTTTTCATCTCCAAATGATTTTGATTTTTTTTTCAGTTTTTACTGACACAAATTTGGATTGTAGATCTAATAATTCAGAATCCCATTCTCTGAAATTTTTTATACCAATTAGGGTTTTACAGTATATGTAAGCTTTTAATGAGCCCCATATCATTATTTTATTTATCTCTGTGGTGTAATTAATATCTAAGAAAAACTGTAATTCAGATAATAACCAGGGTTTGAACTCTTTAATTCTAGTTATATATGCTGGAATTCTGGAGTTAAAGATTAATGGTTTGTATCTATTTTGAAGTTTTAGTATCACTGAATTGTCCGAAAAGGGGTAGGGAGTGATTGAGAAATTAATGATTTTGGAGTGTAAGTCATGGGCAGCAAATATTTTATCTAGTCTAGTTAGTGTACCAAATCTGTGATCTTCATGGAAAAACAACAAAGATTTATCTTCTTTAAAATTAAAAGTATCTGCAAGGTCAAATTATTCTACCCACTTGTTTAAAGCTTTTGATACAGCAGATGTATGCAGCGGTCTTTTATTTTTAGTTTCAGAAATATCAGATATACAGTTAAAATCTCCTCCTAATATTAAGTTACCTTTACAGTTATTGGAAATGAAATCCAAGTGTTTTTTTAACAGTTCCTGTATAGATTGGCTAGGGTTCATATTCTGTTATTATATTTAACTATTACTAATGTCATAAGGCCTTTTTTATCTTCATACTTATAAATGATTTCTGGGTTAATCACATTTGTTTTCCATAATATTGTTACTCCTTTTATCTTTGCCCTATAAGTGGATTGCGCCAATATCATATATTCCTTAGGATTCCATTTGCAATTGTCATTTGTTTTGAAATGAGTTTCTTGTAGGAAGACAATTTGTGCTTTGTTCAGTTTTAAATATTTCAGTAGATTTGATCTCTTGCTGGGATTGTTTAAGCCATTGATATTTAAAGATAATAAAGTTAAATCCATCTTAGGTTATTTAGACTGTGTATGTTTTGTTTTATTGTGACTATTAAACATTTTCCTCTGATAACTATAAAGTATATGTTTGAGCTTTTAAAGGAAATTATCAGTTTTATACTTTGAGTGTTTACCAATAAAGTAATGTTTTGGTCAGGCATATTAAAAATGTTTTTGTGAAATAAATTTAAATTAATAAATGTTAACAAAACTTAAGATCCACACTAGCCATGGAATGAAAATCATTCCTAATCTGATGGATAAACCTAAGTCCATATGATTATCACTCATACCTTGACAATCCAGAACATCTGAGCTCCATAAATTGAATTATCATATGTAGAATATTTGTAATAGGAATAAGCAATATTTATATTATTTTGAACAGATTTAGTACTGTTGTGGATTAGACAGAATTATAATACAATATAAATGTCTACTTATTGTGTAAGCAATTAATATTTACATGAAAGATGACAAGCAATTCAGTCATAGTAAAGTAGGATGCATCATATAAAAAAACTCAAAAGATTATAGCACACAGTTATTTAACATATTCAACCTTATTGATGAAGTATTTCAAAACTTATTACTTAATATAAATGGTAATAATATTTATACCTAATGTTTATAATACAATGTATTTTCCTGGATATATCAGAAGTTATATTTCATTGTCTGCCATTTAAGTGATCACTTTGCTTGTTGCTAACTTACTTAAAGCATCAAGTTTGTTTTATGTGAACATTGATGAAAGTTAGTGCATTTTAATTATCAGTGCATCCCTCTTCCTCCCATTTCGTACACATAAGGATTTTCATATCGGTCATTTCTTATTATAAAACGTAAAAACGGGTGAAATTATAGGTTAAAAACAACAAATTCACTTATTGTGATTAATGATTATAAGTTCCCTTTCCATATTCATAAATTGCCATTTATGGCATATACTAAAAGTTTTTAGATTTAAATGACAACATTCTATTTTGTATAATCAGCAAAGGTTAGACTGAGTGATTGTCAATTTAATACTATTTATTCAGAATGTGATTGTTACATTCTGTGACATTCCTAGTTCAGGCTTCTATTGTTTCCCTTGAATAACTTTGTCAGTTTGATGTCATGTATAAAACATTAGTTAGCTTGGTAACAGCTTAAGTATTATGTATGGTCAAGATGGGTTACAAAACCACAATTTAAGTTAAAGCAATTATATGACTTATTATGCACATTTACTTATATGAGAAAATCATCATGCTTCCCTTTGATGTTCAATATAGTGTATGTCATTTATGACAAGTTAAAACAGTAGTTGTATTATACACAAGCCCATGTTATTAAACTGAGTGTATATTGTCAATTTAATACTATTTGTTCAGAATATAATTGTAACATTCTGTGACATTTTAAGTTCAGACTTGTATTGTTTCTCTTGAACAACTTTGTTAGTTTGATATGTATAAAACATTAGATGTTCTGTAGTCCTATCTAGCCTTCATTCTTACACTTGGAATCAGCTCCGACTCGGCCATACTCTAGCTCGAAAACTTCTGGTTGGCTCGTGGCCAGGAGGTGTTCCATAATGCATCACCAACATACCCCAGTTCTCATTTGTCACTTATTCAGCTCAGATGTGATTCTTCTTGGCTGTGGCTAAGTGATATTTTTCAATATATTTGACTTGTTATTGTTGGATAAAATAATCTTGTTTTGGTAGTTTAGAGTGCTTCTTACAGTCTGTGTCTTTTCAGACTGTTTGCTGCTTCTTTTCTGTGCGTACTGCTTGTACTTTGGCCGTTCTTCTGTTGGCCTTTTGTGTATCCCTGCATCATTATCTCTTGTGCTGCTGGTTTCCCTTTCTTGTTTCCTCATTCTGTTTGTCTCCCGTTGGGCTAGGCCCGTTTAAATTAAAGGACCTAGTCTTCAGTTCTGTTTTCCATCTCTCCCTGGGCTAGGCCCGTTTACATTAGAGAACCTAGTCCTCTGTTTATATCTTTCTTTTCTAAGGGCTAGGTCCGTTTAAGTTAAAGGACCTAGTCCTCTGTTTGCCCCTTTTTATCTGTTCTTTCTGTTCAATAGTTGTGTATTGTGGGTTGTTTTTTTTTGCAGTATGTCAAAAGACTCTAACGATCATAAGCCTTCGGGCTTCAAAAAGTGTACTAAATGTACCCAGAAGATGTCCTTGACTGATGGGCACAATCTGTGTGTTTACTGTTTGGGGGCTATCCACCTCCAAGAGTCTTGCCTGTTTTGTCATGCATTCAGTCCTCGTGTTCTTCAGGAGAGGAAGAGCAAACTTATTTTGAAAGGACTATTAAAACATTCCTTTGAGGACAAATTGACATCTTCTTCATCCAGCTCTAGATCTCCTTCCTCTTCTAAAAAGGACAGACCAAAATCTACAAAAAGGCAGTCTCCCACCTATTCTGTTTGGTCGCAGCCACCAGACAAAGTTACTAAAGTGGCCTCACCCTAATCGGCTCCATCGGTGCTGACAGAGGTTAGCCTAGTGGATCCATCAGTTTTGGCTCCAGGAACTCTGGAGCCGATAACTGACCTTTCATCTCTGGGCCGGTCATCTGAACTCTGACCAGTTTCACCTATATTTCAGCAATCTAGATCCCCCACTCTTATCTTCCAGGTCCTCTAGGAGTCTTTCTGATGAGGACGTCGAGAGAGTGGTGTGTAGACTGCTTCAGACTTCGGCGCTGGCAGATTTACTTTTGGCTTCATCCTAGTCAGCTCCGGAGTCTAATGTGCCCTCACACCCTGTTGATGTTCCTCCTCTGAGCTTCTCTGAGCCTTCGGAGCTAGAGTTGTTGGTGCCTCCAGTTGTGTTAAGGATGATTCTCTCGGTTCCGATATCCGCTCTGACCCTTTCGGTGCTGTCCGTGTGGTCTAGGTTCCTCAGCTGTCTGGTCAGGCCTGAGGTGGGTGCTTCAAATCAGACTTCGGTTCCGAGCCTACCTCTCGGTGCTTCGGCGTGGGTGAGCTTTGATCCCACATCTGGCTTGGAGCCCATCTCCTCGGCACCAAGGACTGCCTCTGCATCTTTGGAGCGGAGGGCATCCTTGGAGCCAGGAGGATCGGCCTTCAAGGTGATGAGGAGTGTGCTGTCCAGGTCTTCAGTTTCATCCAGAGGTACTGACACTCTTCCCCCTAAAGCACCAACTTCGATCTCAGCTTCCTCTCTCTCCCAACACAGCAGAGACCCACAGCCTCAGGCGATCTCCATGAGTGGTCCCCAGTTTTCCGAGTTCTCCCGAGAATGCCTGTCTGAGGAACCGCCTTAGGAAGAAAACTTGTAAGAGGAAACATGTTGACTCCCCTGATGAGTCTATTACATCAGACACTGACCTCGAGGAGTCAGAAGGGTTCCCCAAGTCGTCCTCTGATGATATCTCATTCGCAAATATCCTTGAGATCCTGAAACAGAGAGGCGTCTGGCACACCACATCCCTTTCTGATGAGAGGAGTCAGTGTACCTGAAGGCTTTCGGGTCTCAACCCTCTGCCTCTTGGGTGTCTTCTCCTTTCGACAAGCTACTGGATTTAGTGAGTTGAAAGGTATGGGAATCTCCTGATTCTGTGGAACCGGTTCCTAGGAAGACCAAATAAATTTTTGTTAGCACCCCAGGGCAAGGACTTTCTTACTAAGGGAGGTCCTGTAGATGCCATGGTGGTGGCAGCAGCCACCAAAAAGGAACTTGCCGGAACTTCTGCCACTGTCCATCCCCCGAACAAGGAGTCTGAAATGGTGGATAGGTATGGGAAGCGTGTCTTTTCTTCAGCGGCTTTTACACTTAGATCGCTGAACTACCTGTTTCATTTCAAAAGGCTCCAGAGAGATTTCCTAAAAGAGCTGGGAGATACTCTACAGGTTAACGTATCCGATGTGGGTATCTCAGAAGGTCAACAAACAGATGTCTACCCTAAATTCTGTCGTGAACTCCTCCATGAGGCTAATATCGTATGCAGCGGATGGACCGAGTAAAGCAGTGGGTTCAGGAGTCTCTCTTAGAAGACATTCCTGGATGCGTTTGTGTAACTTTGCAGAGGCCTTTAAGTCTACGTTTACCAATGCCCCCTTTGACGGATCCTCATTGTTCGGAACCAAGGTAAAGGACACACTCACCAGGTTCGAGCAGGAAGGAAAAACCCTGTCTGCCATGGGAGTCCGTTTTTCCATTCTTTCTAGACCTTATCCCAAAGGGCAGAAGATTGGCAAAATGTGGTTCAAAAAATCGCAGAGGATTTTTCAGGATGCACAAGGTGATTCCTTCTCCAGAGGCAGAGGAGGAGGAGGAAATAATGATAGACGCCACCCTAGAGGCAGAGAAGGCTCGCAGAACCAGGGAGACTGTGATTCCTTTCGTGGTCGTCCCTATCAGTGCTCCTGAAAGGAGGCCTGACTACACGTCTCTGGAGCCAGTCAGGGGTCATATTTCTTTATACCCAGAAGCCTGGCACAACATCACTCAAGACAAGTGAGTATTAAAGATAATTACCAGAGGTTACCGTATTCCCTTCTCTTCTCCACCCCTTGACCAGACGAATCCCAGATGTGCCACCCAATCACAGGGATTCAGCAACTCTAGAAATCCAAAAGTTGCTTGTGAAGAGAGTCATCCAACCCATCCCCACAGACCAGGTAGGATTAGGGACTTACTCCAGATTTGTCCAAAAAAAGCAGCACAGGTTCCAGGCACAGCTGAACATAACAATATTTAATGAAAACACAAAGAAACGGGGTAAGCGCTTTCACAGATCAAAACTCTGCTTCATCAGACCATAATAGAACATTACAACTGTTGCTCAATATTTAAATGTGATACAGCCAATGAAATTCACACTTAGAAATGATGCAATAATTAGGGTTAATTAGTTCATACATAGATAATAAACATTAATAAACCTACCTAAACTATTTAATATTTTAGCCATTCCTACTAAATGACTAATATAATACATACAACACTATAAAATAATAATACATATTATGATATAAAAGATATGATTATGGTCTGATGAAGCTGTGCCTGGAACCTGTGCTGCTTTTTTTGGACATTTCACTTTTTACAGTTGGTTCCTGTATCAAGAGTGAGGTTTGGTTGCACTTACTCCAGATTCTTTTTAGTGCCAAAAAGAACAGGGGACATGAGACACATTTTGGATCTCAGCAAATTGAACGAATCTGTACAGAAGTCCAAGTTCCGAATGGTCACCTTACAGTCGATACTCCCGTTGTTAGGGAAAGACATTTGGATGTGCTGCATAGACCTCCAAGATGCATACTACCATATCAAAATGGACAGGGCATCGAGGAGTCACTTACGCTTCCAGCTGAGAGCCAGTCATTATCAGTTCCGCACCCTGCCCTTTGGTCTCACCACAGCCCCCAGGGTGTTCACCAAATGTATGGCAGTGGTTACGGCTCACTTGAGACGTCAGGGATTCCAGGTGTTTCCATATCTGGATGAGTGGCTCCTGACTGCCACCGCCAGGCATCTACTGTTACAGGCCAGGGATGCTACCATTTCAACTTGCCTGCAGTTAGAGATTACAGTAAATTGGCAAAAATCTGCATTGTTGCCCTCTCAGCATGTGAATTTTATTGGCGCTGAAATAAACACCGTTTCATTGAGGGCTTACCTTCCCAAGACCATGGCTTCAACAGTCACACTAGTTCCATTAGCCAGACTGCACATGAGGGTCCTGCAGTGGTTACATTTTGCCCAGTGGTCACTGCAGTATCTACTTCTGTCTCACCCCATCCTGGTAACAGATTTGTGCAAACAAGATCTTCATTGGTGGACCTAGACGCGCAATTTAAACACACAGGCAGACCGTTTGTTCCTCCCCCCCAGTTGCCACTGTGACCACGGATGCCTCCCAGATAGGGTGGGGGGGCATTATCTAGGGAGAACAGTCCAAGGCACGTGGCAAGAACACGAGGCTCATTTTGCATATCAACGTCTTGGAGATGAGAGCAGTGCTTTTAGTGTTGCAAGCACTTCACAGCATTCTCCCTCTAGGGATGATTGCATTCCACTCGGACAATATATCGGTGGTATGTTACTTAAACAAGGAGAGACCAAATCTTAACCCCTTTGCAGAGAAGCCCTTTGAGTGTGGGAGTCGGCAGTGTCTTCCCAATGCTTTCTGATAGCAACGCACATCCCTGGGAAATCCAACATCATAGCCGACAGGCTCAGCAGGGCTATTCTGATGCCTCACGAGTGGTTTCTGAACACAGACATTGCGGAACAAATTTTTCCTCAAATGGGGTCAGCCTTGCTGCAATCTCTTTGCCACCGCTCTCAATACCAAATGCAGCAGCTACTTCACCCTGATTCCCTCGGAAGGGGAAACACCAAGAGATGCACTCATTCATGATTGGCCCTCGGGACTTCTCAATGCTTTCCATCCTTTCCCCCTCATATCGAAGGTAATTCAGAAAGCAATATCCTTGGGAAGCAAAATTATCCTAATTGCTCCTTACTGGCCTCAACAGATTTGGTTCCCGTTTCTCAGACCTCATCTAATGGATGAACCATGGACTCTGGATCCAGTGCCAGATTTGCTGACACACATATCAGGGGCGTTCCATCCCTCTCTCCACACCCTCAACTTGACAGCTTGGCTGCTCCAATTCCATCCCTAGTCAGGCTTCATGACTTTTCTCCCGAGGTTATGCACATCTTGTCATCTTCTTACAAACCGTCTATCAGGAAAAGTTATACCAGTAAATGGAAAAGATTCTCATTTTGGGCCTATGAGAGAAACCTTGATCCTTACACAGCTCCCATTTCTGCCATTTTAGACTTTCTTTTGCAGTTATTCAACCAAGGCTCAGCAGTGGGCACTATTAAAGTTGTTAGCAGCCATTTCCACTTTTCATGTTTCTAATGAACCTAATCTTATGTTTCATAGGCTTTGTAGAGCCTTCCTTAAAGGGACCACTTTGCTAAGATCCCCAGTCATGGATCCTGTGGCGCCATGAACGTTGTTCTTCATAAACTTAAATCAGCTCCCTTCAAACCTTCAGCAACATGTGACCTCAAGTTTTTATCTTGGAAAACTATATTTTTACTGGCTATCACTTCTGCAAGAAGGGGCTCTGAACTCCAAGCTGCTTCCATTAAGCCCCCTTATTTGGTGTTTCATAAGGATAGGGTCTTCTTGCAGACAAACCCTTCCTTTATTCCAAAGGTTTCTTCTCAAGCCAGTATTAACCTGTCTATTGAATTGCCTGTGTTCTTCTCTAATTTTTCTAACAAGGCAGAGTACAAATTTCACCAACTTGATGTGCATAGACAGTTGCGTTTTTATCTGGGCAGAACTAAAAATTTTAGAAGGTCAGATCAGTTGTTTGTTTCCTTTTCAAATTCTACGAGGGGCCTTCCAGTTTCTAAAGTCACATTATCTCACTGGATTTCTAGTTGCATTTCATTTGTCTATTCATCCAGTGGTAAAGATCTTCCCTTCAAGGTGAAAGCTCATTCTACCAGGTCTGTGTCAACCTTGGTAGCTTTTCAGGCTAAAATTCCAGTAGACAATATTTGTGCTTTAGCAATATGGGCTTCGCCTTATGCATTCATTACTCTCTACAAATTGGATATGGCTTCTAGGAACAGGTCTTCCTTTGGTTCCACAGTACTCAGGAGCATTTTCCAATGAGCCACCCAAGATGAAGGTGCTAAGGACGCTGTCCCAAGTGTAAGAATGAAGGCGCGAGATAGGACTACAGAACATTATCAAGTTATGTACTTCCCATACTGTTCAATGTTTGTAGTCCATCTCGCCCTTCATTCTTACAAACCCACCCTCCTGCCCCCTCCTTGAGGACCTGTGGGTAGAGTGTCTACTGCCTTTGCTAGTCCTTTCAGTTTGGTTTGTTCTTTGTCTCTGTGTGTTTCTCCTTGCAGCAAACAAGATCTGGGGTATGTTAGTGATGCGTTATGGAATACCTCATAGCCACGAGCTAACCAGAAATTTTTCTAGCTGAAGTATGTCCGAGTCGGAGCGAAGGTTCAGCTCCGATCCCAAGTGTAAGAATGAAGGGCGAGATGGACTGCAAACATCGAACGTTATGGTAAGTACATAACTTCTTTTTACCTTGCTAACTGCTTAAGTATTATAAATGGTCAAGATGGGTTACAAAAACTACAATTCAAGTTAAAGCAATTACATGATTTGTTATACATATTTACTTATATAAGAAAATCATCATGCTTCCCCTTGATGTTCAGTGTAGTGTATGACATTTATGACAAGTTAAGACAGTAGTGTTGTTATACACAAGCCCATCTTATTGACACCTGTCTTTAATATTTAAATTCAGCAGACTGCTTCATCTTACATGACAACTGTATATTTTGTCTAGATTTACTAAAATCATACATTACATAACTATTGTGTGTTTTTTTTTTTTTTTTTGGCTGTTGCTTAGTTATTAGACCACAAGCTGTAATGCTTATTCTATTATTAGCTCCTTCCAAGCATGTGTATATAGTCCATAGACTTTAAATTATGAGACTCTTCTAGTTTATTTGTTATAAGTATATTTCCATCCTTACATACACACATATCAGTACTTCAAGCATGGGCAACAATGCCCATCCAGTTTTGCCGGAATGCCGGAAAACCTCATGGATCCCCATGAATGGAAACTGGATCCACAAGCCTTCAGGATGATAATAAGGAAATGGGGATGCCCAGACATAGATCTATTTGCCTCCCCTCACAACTGTCAGTTGCAGAGATTTTGCCATTTCTGCACATTACAATATGGAACCTCCTATTTTTTCTCATCCTAAGGCAGTACCTCAGAGGGGCCAAAAACATTAGGCCTCCACGGAGAGCACCAATTCCGGCCTAGGACCTCAATTTTGTTTTGGAAAAACTCACACTGCCTTCTTTCGAGCCAGCATCAACAGCGGATATTAAATTCTTATCCTGGAAAACAGCTCTGCTCCTAGCCATTACCTCTGCAAGGCGAGTCTCGGAGTTACAAGCACTCATGGCTGTGGAACCTTTCATCATTTTTCATCCAGACATGGTTTCTCTGAGGACAAACCCTACATTTATGCCTAAGGTGGGGTCAGTGTGGCACTCAATCAAACCATTCACTTGTCTACCTTTTACCCAAATCCACAGAACAAGGGTGAGAAAATTCTGCATTCTTTGGACATACACAGGCAGTTACGTTTCTACTTGGACAGAACTAAAGCTTTCAGAAAGACTGAGCAACTTTTAGTGTCATATGCTGCAGGATCACAAGGAAAGGCTATCTCAAAACAGACTATTTCTAAATGGATAGGCCATTGCATCAGTTTCTGCTATTCTCAACATGGCAAATCAGTGCCTAAGGGCATTAGGCCTCATTCCACCAGAGCAACAGCCACTTCTGCAGCCTTCCTCAGGGGAGTACCAACCAAAGAAATCTTAGAGGCTGCAACTTGGAGTTCAGTGCACACCTTTACAAAGCACTACCACTTGCCTCTCTACTCTTCCAGAGCAGGCTTCGCTACTGCAGTTCTGCAGGGCCTCATAGCCTCTCCTAATCCTATTTAGCCCAGCCACCCTTCCTCAGCTTTGGGATTCAACCCAAGAGTAATGACTGCAACAGTGAAACACGATGAACATAGTACAGTTGTGTACCTACCATAAATGTAGATGTTCGAGTGTATTCACTGTTGCAGTCCAGGTTACCCACCCACCAACCCCCTTCTCTTTGCTGGGACTTATCTGCAATTCTCTATCCTATACAACCTTTTTGGTGTATTTGCTTGTAGATGAAGGAAATGTTATTTTTGTGTATGCATTTCTTATTGATATATTTTTCAGCCTACCTATTTGGGGCACCTGACATCTGGGGCAAAAAAAACTGAAGAAAATGGCATCGGCTGCATCTTTTATACCCCTGGCGCACTGATGTCAGGGAAGAGGCGACAGCAACCGACGCCGGACCTAGACTTTGGAATTCTGGCCGACTGCGGGTAGCCTGCCAGCTGGATAACCCAAGAGTAATGACTGCAACAGTGAATACATTCAAACATCTACATTTATGGTAGGTACACAACTTTACTTTGTGACATGTTCTCCTATGATATGATTCTTATCTATTTGAAAATCCTTTTTTTTATTTAATAATAAATATTTAGATTTTTATTTATTAAAACGGAGTCCTGAGATCTTATGAAATTTCTCTATCAGATTATCTAATTTATTTAAAGTTTCTTTTGAATTCAGTAGTGTAAGAAGTATATTGTCAGGAAAGAGCATGTTCTTGGAGTTATATTGACCAAATATATTTATTCCTTTTATTTTTGGATTGTTTTGTATTAATATTGCCAATAGCTCTATAGCTAATGCAAATAAAATGGGTGACATAGGGCATCCCTGTTTAGTACCTGTCGTAACTTGTACATCCTCTGAAGTAAAGGGTCCTATTTTAACATAAGTTAAATTGTTTTCATAAACCTTTTTAATAAATGTAATGAAGGAGATAGGAAAATTATAAGCTTCTAAGATTTTAATTAAATAATCCCAGTTCAAGGAATCAAAAGCCTTCTCAATATCTAGTACAGTTATTAAGGTTTCTATATTTTCTTTGTTTAAATAATTAATGTCAGTATTATTTTAATGTTATCATGTGCATGTCTGTTTTGAATAAACCGAGTTTGGTCATAGTTGATAATTTCATTCATATGATTTTTTTTTTTTTTTTTTTACCAATATAGACATAAATATTTTATAATCATTATTTAATAATTAAATTGGCCTATATGAACTGCAATGGCTATCAACCTTGTTTTCTTTTAAAATGGGTATGATTAAGGAGTGTCTCCATGAAGGAGGAATTAATGCATGAGTTTGAATTTCAATAAATGTTTTATGTAGCAATGAAGTTATATTTTTGGGGAATAATTTGTAAATTTCTGTGATTAAACCACCCATTCCAGGAGATTTACCAGTTTTACTTTCTTTGATTGTATCAGTGACTTCTTTGTGCATAATGGATCTTTGTAATTCACTTTGTAAACTTTCAGGGATTGGTTTAATATTTGAAATCTAAGTATTGTCGCTTTTATAATGATTTTTGAAATGACACTTGAAAGCATCTAGTATATCTCCTATTTCCGAAACTTTCTTACCTTTTTCTTCATGTAATATATTAACAATAGAATTAGCTTTAGATTGCATTTTAACTTTAACAGATAAATTATGTAAGTGTTTTGGAGAGGTGGCATAAGAATTTATTTTTAACCTCTCCATGGCTAAATTAATTTTGTGATTTAAGATTTTGATACATCTTTTATTTAAGTCCTCTATTGTCTTCTTATTCTCTAACAATTTAGGAGATTTTTTAGATTTAAATAATGTGAGTTTCTTTTGTAGTTCTTGAAGTTCTGATTCCCATTCCTTGATTTTATTTTTATACCAAGCAATCGCTTTTCCATAAATATAAGCTTTTAATGAATCCCAAACCATTACTATATTCACTTCTGGGTTGTAGTTTATATCTACAAAGAAATTAAGTTAATTCACTAACCATTGCTTAAATTCTTTAATTTTTGTAATGTACGAAGGGATTCTAGTAAGAAATGTTAGTGGTTTAAAATCTATTTGCACTTTTAGAACTAGTGAATTATGGCCTGAGAGGGAGGCAAGAAATTATTGTAAAATAAGTCATTTTTATTTGAAGATCCTGGGAAATGAGTATCTTATCAATTCTGGGTTTGAGTACCAAATCTATAATCTTGATGGGAGAATAACAAGGAATTGCTATCTGTAACATTAAAGGTATCTTTCAATTTTAAAGATTCGGTCCATCTTTTTAGTATTTTTGCAGTAGCTGTTAAACATGGAGATTTTTTATTAGTAGTTTCAGACGTATCTGTAATACAATTAAAGTCCCCCCTATTATTAAATTACCTTTAGATATGTTTGTAATTTGATCTAAATGTTTTTTTAACTGTTCCCATCCCAATACCCAGAAACCAATATAGGCTTACTAGTGTCCACAACCTATGTAGAAAAACTGCAAGGAACCACCACGTTGGAAAGAAGAAACAGTTTTAATTTTATCAGAAATAACAAGCGCTTTCATGCACCACCATGGCCCGCTTCATCAGGTTACATTAATCAATTAAAACTCAGTGTTTAAATACATAAAACTTCCCAATTATTCAATCTAAACCTCAATTAAAATAATTAGTAAGGCATTTAGTCATTTAAAAGAGCAATACAAAACCAACATCAAATCTATAAGTCAAGTAGAATACGTCTTGAATAGACCTAGCCTGTTCAAAACACATGCGTCAATTCTTAAGCCATTAAACAAGACTAAGTAAAGTAAAGTGATGTAAAGTATTTACCTATATATACAACCATCACGTTCACTTTAATTGGCTTATACTAGGTACTTATATATTACTTTATCTAAATAACAAATCCAAAAGTCTAACTAGTTCATGTAAAAACATCAGGCAATGGAGCAATATGAAAACCAAAGCCACTGAGAAACGCCTATGTAGATATAAGTAAAAAACATAACTATGTATATATAAATAAAAATATATACAAAATAAGTATTAGAATAATAATAAACATATATATGTGATATATACTCACATTACAATAATATGAACTTGTATAAAGTTAAAATATAAATTAATGTATATATTCTTTTCATTGACTATCGTTTAGATGGCGTATATCTAAATCTAATGAAAAAATGGAGCCATGTAAAATGTGAATGTATATGTATTTTTATTATTAAAACTAACTAACTACACGCATTATTTATTAAAATAGGATATATATATATATATATATATATATATAATGTATAGTATTTAATTCATATATCATTATCTATTACAATAAATGAAAATTAAATCCTTAAAATAATCAAATAATAAAAAGGATGATGAAATAAAAACTACAATAGAGGCACAATATCACGAACAAACAAACCTTAATAATTATATGAGCGGACTCATCCATCTCCTAACAAAGCTGGACGGATGCTAACAGTTGAGTTCAGACCAGGTTCAACATGCGATCTGAAACTTAAAATCCATTTTAATTCATGTAATTCAAGACATCCCATAGCATTGCCTTCCCTTTTGTTTTTCTGTATAATCTGAATGACTCTAAATTTAAAAAGATGTCGAGGAAACTGCTGGCAATGCTTGGCCAATGCATTATTGGTATTCTCTTTCCTTATTTCATATACATGATTGTATATACGATCTTTAAGCTTCCTTGAGGTCATACCTACATAATATGCATCGCATGAATCACAAGTAGCTAAATAGATAACATTACTTGAGTTACAAGTAGCATAAAATGTAGGTGTATAAATTGTTTTTAGACCTGGTACTTCAAATATTTGGTTCTTCGATATATATTTACACATATTACATTGAGTACATGGATAAGTACCCTTCTTATAGCATGCCCTGATAGATACTCATTTTTTCATTGCAAAGTAACCTCTTTAGGTTCAGACTATTATTAAACCTAAATATAGGCATTTCACCCACCAGTCGTGCTAGTGTTGTATCAAGAAGGAGTACTTTCCAATTATTTTTCACAATGCCCATAATATGTTGTATATCGTTTGTATATTTGATACTAAAAGGGATTCTCATTTCATCCCTCTTAGGATAATGGCTAAAGCTCATATTTTTATTCTTATTTTTATTATTGTGTATAGGCATCTTAAACGTAGATGAAATTGTATCTTCTACTAAATCTGTGGGGTACCCTCTATTACTAAAACAACGCTTTTGGTAATCAACCAGCATATGTGCATCCTCTTGCTTACTGCAGAGTCTGGAGATTCTCGTTATCTGTCCTTTTATTATGTTTCGGAAGACAAAGCGAGGGTGCATGCTATCGAAATGGAGAATTCCATTTCTCCAGCATGGCTTCCTATACAAAGTTGTAATAATTTCATTATCATCACTTTTAGTGAGAGTAATATCCAGAAAATTTACACAAACTAGTGAGTGTTCAAAAGTAAACTTTAGAAACGAAGTAGTGGACTCCATATAGGCGTCAAACTCATGTAACGAGTCTAAATCGTTGTTCCAGAACAACAGAATGTCGTCCACAAACCGCCTATACAAAACTACATTTTCAAACCTCTGATTGTCAAAAATGAATCTCCTTTCCCATTGATAAATGACCAGATTAGCATATGCATTCGCACAGGGAGTGCCCATGGCCACTCCCCATGTTTGTGCATAGATCTGGTCACGAAAAAGAAAGATATTGTTGTTTAAAACAATATCTAGTAAACTGCATACTAACATCTGGTCAGCATTGTCCAGAGTACCATTTAAATGCAGACATTCCCTAATGGCCTCCAAACCAAAGTCATTCGGAATGCTTGTAAATAGGTTTCTAATATCCAAGGTTACCATTAAAGTGTCACATCGGATTTTGCTACATATTGAATCATGTTTTAAATCATTTAGCAATCCATAAGAGTCCTTCAAAATTGTCGGTATGGACTTAACCAGGGGACCAAGCTTGGTCTGTATAAAAATTGAGGCATTCTCAGTTACCCAATGTCTCCCTGAAACTATAGGGCGCAAGGGAGGCGGATGTAAGCCTTTGTGTATTTTTGGGAGGCCCTTAATTATTGGTATTAATGGAAAGTCTATCAGCAAAAAATCATATAAACTTTTATCTATACATCGGCACATCAAAAGATCATAAATTGTGTCATGCACCTCCCTTATTATGGAATCAACACGTGATTTTTCTAACATTTTATAAGCAGAATCATTGTTCAACATGTCATGCATCAGCTCAACATAAAACGAGGTATCCATAGCAACAACCCCCCCCCTCCCTTATCAGCAGGTTTAAATATGATGTTTTCATTATTACGGAAGCCATCTAAACAACGCTTCTGACTGATATTTAAATTAACATATACACCTTTATGTTTTTTGTTCTTATAATATGTATAAAAGTCTTGTTCACAAGAACGCACGAAACATTCCACCATATGGGGCACAGGTGGTATAAACAAGCTTTTTCTTTTACATGTTTGTGATGCATATGCAGAGTCATTACTAGCAGAGTCAAGAAACAATACCTTCAATGAAAGTCTCCTAGCAAAAATGCGAAGTGCTATCAAGGTTTCAGAAAGTTCACTGCCCCTGGAGGGAATAAAAGACGAGCCTTTGTTGAGAAGGGATTGCTCAACTTCTGTAAATTCCATCGAAGTAAGATTAAAAAACAAGGTATTCAATTCTTGGTTTTACGTCGTGCCTCCGGGGTTTCGCCCGAAAACTTCCTCTTGCCTCTGCCTCTGCTGGTTGAGCGCGCAGGCGCTCTGACTTTGTAGGGGAGCGGGAGGTTTAAAGGAAGTGTATCAATGGTAGAAACAGGTGTGAAGTTACTATTTAATTTGGGTCTCGCCCCTAAAGCATCATTAACCTTCAATCCCTGCTGGTTACAGGGTAGTGAGACATTAGAGGGAGGTATATCATTGTTCAAAGCATCTCCCACTAACTCCTTTCCGATATTAAATTCATCAATTTTTTCATTATGATCCACAGACTCAACGGAGTGAGTTAGAAGCACATTATCACTAACAGTCGGCTCTGTCTCATTACTGTTGAACCTTGGCCATACAAAAATCTGGCCCAACTGGAAATCCCGATAGTCCCGTTTTAACTTCTTCAGCTTAATTTGTTCAAGCTTGCTACTATACAGCGCAACCTGTCTCAGCATGTTGTTAAGTTTGGAGACACATAAATCACTTTTATGCTTTTGTATTAAGTTTTTATGCTCACCTTCCACTTCCGCAATTAGATCTAATTCAATAGGATGGAAATATTCTATTAGTAGATGGATGTACTTCGTACCAAAGTCAATATTAAGTTGTTGCCATTTGCGCAGTAAGTCCGGGTGGCTATCCCCGTAACTTGGCATACACAATACCCGCATTCCACGCGGGATAACTTTGAAGTGGAGACAAGCCTCCATATGCTTTCTCTGCCATATGAGCCGATGAAGTTTATATAAATTATTTTCTAGAGCTCTCAAAGAGCCATAGAAGTCCTGCAGATTCTCCATAGTGGTGGAAACAACAGGCTGGTTATTATATTGAAAATCCATACTCAGTAACGAGTTCTCCTGCTGATGAAACAAATTATTCCAGTCCTCAGTACCACCCGTACTTGCCGGATTATAATCAAGCTCTATATTCAGAGAATCCATCGTGTGCTGGTCAAGAATGCAAATAAAAAACCAAAGTAGTAGCAGCAGGCAAATGATGACCATCCAAAGGTTCCTTCCAACAACAGGAAAAAAAAGTATGTAGAAAAACTGCAAGGAACCACCACGTTGGAAAGAAGAAACAGTTTTAATTTTATCAGAAATAACAAGCGCTTTCACGCACCACCATGGCGCGCTTCATCAGGTTACATTAATCAATTAAAACTCAGTGTTTAAATACATAAAACTTCCCAATTATTCAATCTAAACCTCAATTAAAATAATTAGTAAGGCATTTAGTCATTTAAAAGAGCAATACAAAACCAACATCAAATCTATGAGTCAAGTAGAATACGTCTTGAATAGACCTAGCCTGTTCAAAACACATGCGTCAATTCTTAAGCCATTAAACAAGACTAAGTAAAGTAAAGTGATGTAAAGTATTTACCTATATATACAACCATCACGTTCACTTTAATTGGCTTATACTAGGTACTTATATATTACTTTATCTAAATAACAAATCCAAAAGTCTAACTAGTTCATGTAAAAACATCAGGCAATGGAGCAATATGAAAACCAAAGCCACTGAGAAACGCCTATGTAGATATAAGTAAAAAACATAACTATGTATATATAAATAAAAATATATACAAAATAAGTATTAGAATAATAATGAACATATATATGTGATATATACTCGCATTACAATAATATGAACTTGTATAAAGTTAAAATATAAATTAATGTATATATTCTTTTCTTTGACTATCGTTTAGATGGCGTATATCTAAATCTAATGAAAAAATGGAGCCATGATGAAGTAACATATAAAATGTGAATGTATATGTATTTTTATTATTAAAACTAACTAACTACACGCATTATTTATTAAAATAGGATATATATATATAATGTATAGTATTTAATTCATATATCATTATCTATTACAATAAATGAAAATTAAATCCTTAAAATAATCAAATAATAAAAAGGATGATGAAATAAAAACTACAATAGAGGCACAATATCACGAACAAACAAACCTTAATAATTATATGAGCGGACTCATCCATCTCCTAACAAAGCTGGACGGATGCTAACAGTTGAGTTCAGACCAGGTTCAACATGCGATCTGAAACTTAAAATCCATTTTAATTCATGTAATTCAAGACATCCCATAGCATTGCCTTCCCTTTTGTTTTTCTGTATAATCTGAATGACTCTAAATTTAAAAAGATGTCGAGGAAACTGCTGGCAATGCTTGGCCAATGCATTATTGGTATTCTCTTTCCTTATTTCATATACATGATTGTATATACGATCTTTAAGCTTCCTTGAGGTCATACCTACATAATATGCATCGCATGAATCACAAGTAGCTAAATAGATAACATTACTTGAGTTACAAGTAGCATAAAATGTAGGTGTATAAATTGTTTTTAGACCTGGTACTTCAAATATTTGGTTCTTCGATATATATTTACACATATTACATTGAGTACATGGATAAGTACCCTTCTTATAGCATGCCCTGATGTCTAGCTGTTGGATACTCATTTTTTCATTACAAAGTAACCTCTTTAGGTTCAGACTATTATTAAACCTAAATATAGGCATTTCACCCACCAGTCGTGCTAGTGTTGTATCAAGAAGGAGTACTTTCCAATTATTTTTCACAATGCCCATAATATGTTCTATATCGTTTGTATATTTGATACTAAAAGGGATTCTCATTTCATCCCTCTTAGGATAATGGCTAAAGCTCATATTTTTATTCTTATTTTTATTATTGTGTATAGGCATCTTAAACGTAGATGAAATTGTATCTTCTACTAAATCTGTAGGGTGCCCTCTATTACTAAAACAACGCTTTTGGTAATCAACCAGCATATGTGCATCCTCTTGCTTACTGCAGAGTCTGGAGATTCTCGTTATCTGTCCTTTTATTATGTTTCGGAAGACAAAGCGAGGGTGCATGCTATCGAAATGGAGAATTCCATTTCTCCAGCATGGCTTCCTATACAAAGTTGTAATAATTTCATTATCATCACTTTTAGTGAGAGTAATATCCAGAAAATTTACACAAACTAGTGAGTGTTCAAAAGTAAACTTTAGAAACGAAGTAGTGGACTCCATATAGGCGACAAACTCATGTAATGAGTCTAAATCGTTGTTCCAGAACAACAGAATGTCGTCCACAAACTGCCTATACAAAACTACATTTTCAAACCTCTGATTGTCAAAAATGAATCTCCTTTCCCATTGATAAATGACCAGATTAGCATATGCATTCACACAGGGAGTGCCCATGGCCACTCCCCATGTTTGTGCATAGATCTGGTCACGAAAAAGAAAGATATCGTTGTTTAAAACAATATCTAGTAAACTGCATACTAACATCTGGTCAGCATTGTCCAGAGTACCATTTAAATGCAGACATTCCCTAATGGCCTCCAAACCAAAGTCATTCGGAATGCTTGTAAATAGGTTTCTAATATCCAAGGTTACCATTAAAGTGTCACATCGGATTTTGCTACATATTGAATCATGTTTTAAATCATTTAGCAATCCATAAGAGTCCTTCAAAATTGTCGGTATGGACTTAACCAGGGGACCAAGCTTGGTCTGTATAAAAATTGAGGCATTCTCAGTTACCCAATGTCTCCCTGAAACTATAGGGCGCAAGGGAGGCGGATGTAAGCCTTTGTGTATTTTTGGGAGGCCCTTAATTATTGGTATTAATGGAAAGTCTATCAGCAAAAAATCATATAAACTTTTATCTATACATCGGCACATCAAAAGATCATAAATTGTGTCATGCACCTCCCTTATTATGGAATCAACACGTGGTTTTTCTAACATTTTATAAGCAGAATCATTGTTCAACATGTCATGCATCAGCTCAACATAAAACGAGGTATCCATAGCAACAACTCCCCCTCCCTTATCAGCAGGTTTAAATATGATGTTTTCATTATTACGGAAGTAGTGTCCACAACCTGTTGTTAAACTTCAGAATGACTATAGCTATAAGACCGTCGATGTGAAGTTGTTCTATCTCGCCATTTTGTTCTTACACGTGGGTTTGGAGCCGATCCCTCGGCTCCGAGTCGGCTGCTTTTCAAGCTCAAACTCTCAGAGAAGCTCGAGACCTAGTGTATATCCCATGATGCTCTACTGTAACCCCCCCAGATCTAGTTTGTCGCTGCAACGGATCTACAGACTTGTTGGAGCAATCTCGGGCCAGTGCTATTTTTTTCTATATTTTGCGATATTTTTCAAAAAATATTGTATTATAGTGTTAGCTAGTGTTTAATATTTACCGTTAGTTATATTTAGAGTCTCCTCCTCCTCCGAAGCCAAACGAGCTCTCGGAGCCGGGGCAGACAGAACCGATGTCGGTAGAGCCCTTGGAGCCGAGGTTTGATCCTCCTTGATCTCCTCGGTTCCGACCGGGGAGTCTCAGGGCCGACACTCCCTCACTGGCTGCGGGGCGGAGAGTCAGACCGATATGTCGGTTCCGACCTTTCCCCTAGGGGCTTTGGCGCAGGTGGCTTTGGCTCCGTCCTCGGGATTGGAGCATGGGGTCTTGGCTCGGGGAGGGCTGCCAGCCTCTTCGGAGCCAACTGACTTCTCGGACCGGGATTCTGGTGCCTTTGATGCCATGAGGAAAGTCATGTCTGCCAAGATCACTACCTCCTCGGATCTTTTTTCCCCTACCCCTAAAGCGCCTCGTTCTGTCTCTTCCACACAGGTCCCTACCAAGCGTTGAGACCCAGAGCCTCAGGTATCCCCATTAGGCGGCCCCTCCTCTACAGGGACTTCACCGGACGCTCCCACCGATGAAGTACCCAGGAAGAGGCTGTGCAAGAGGAGGCACCTGGATTCCCCACAGGAATCCCTGACATCGGATACCAACTTGGAGGAATCAGAAGGGTCTCCACGATCCCCCTCAGAGGATGTCTAATTTGCAGACATATTGGAGATCTTAAGGCAGAGGGGTGATTGGCAGCCCTTTGTCCCTACTGAGGATGAGTTGGTACTCCTGAAGGCCTTTGGGTCTCAACCATCCACCTCCTGGGTTACCCCCCCTTCAATGAACAAATGGATCTAGTTGCTCGAAGGGCGTGGGAGTCCCCTGATTCAGTGGAACTGATCCCTTGGAGGCCCAACAAGTTCATTACTTCCCCTACTGACAAAGCCTTTCTTACCAAGGGAGTCCCGGTTGATGCCATGGTGGTGGCAGCAGCCACCAAGAAAGAGATGTCGGAAACCTCTTCGTCTGTCCATCCTCCTAATAGGGATTCTAGGACGATGGACAGGTATGGGAAACGCATATTTATCTGTGGCATTTTCCATGAGATCGCTCAACTACCTGACCCATTTTAAATGCCTTTAACGAGATCTCTTTAAAGAGCTGGGAGATACTCTACAGGGTAACACAGCTGATGCAGTTTCTGAGAAAGTCACTGCACAACTCAAAACCCTCAACTCCATAGTCAACTCATCCATGCGGCTCATTTCTTATGCCGCCGATGGATCGAGTAGGGCGGCAGGCTCAATGATAGCTCTTCGGAGACAGTCCTGGATGCACCTTGGTTCCTTTGCAGAAGCCTTCAAATCTTTCTTCGTCAATACCCCATTCAATGGTTCCGCCTTGTTCGGGCCCAAAGTTAAGGAGATGCTTACTAGGTGTGAACAAGAAGGAAAGATTCTGTCTGCTGTAGGAGTCAGTTTCTCCACTCCAACTAGACCGTACCCCAAAGGGCAACGAAGTGGAAAAATGTGGTTCCGAAAACCCCAAGGAGCTTTCCAGAACACACCTACAGATACCCCCTCTAGGAGGGGGTAGAAATGGAAGACGCCATCCAAACGGCAGAGGGGGTCCACAAAATCAGGGTGATAGGGAGCAGTTCTCTGGTAAGCCCTATCAGCATTCCTGAAAGGAAGCCCGACTTTGGTTGGGGGTCGCTTGGCTTTATACCTAAATGCCTAAATGCCTGGCTAAACATTACAATGGATTCTTGGGTAAAAAGCATCATTTCCAGAGGTTACTACATTCCCTTTACAAAACTCCCTCCCATATGTACAAGTATTCCAGACGTTCCACCCAGTCTGCGAAAGCTAGCAGCCATAGAGATTCAAAACCCGCTAGACAAAAGAATCATCCAGCCAGTCCCGATGGACCAGATAGGATCCGGAACTTACTCAAGGTTCTTTTTAGTTCCAAAGAAAACAGGAGACTGGAGGCCCATATTAAACCTCAGCAAACTCAACACCTTCATCAAGAAGGAAAAGATGTTCGTGTTACACTGCTGCAGTCATCACACTTGGGTTATCCTGCCATCAGGTGGTCCCGCAGTTGGCCAGAGTTCCAAAGTCTTGGTCCGGCGTCAGTTGCTGTCGCTTCTTCCCTGACGTCAGTGCGCCAGGGGTATATAAGAGGCATCCGATGCCATTTTCTTCAGTCTTTCTTGCCGCGCGGTGCCTGAAGCAGAAGCAGTTCGCAAGTGCCGGTCGGCCGACTCCTGAGATTTTCAAATCGAATTTCAGACCGAAGTATTCAGTAAAGCTAAGTACCCCGTTGGGGAACCTTTTCTTGTCTCAGTCCGATGTCAGAAAAAGTTAACAATTGCATTTCATTCTTATTCTATTCCTTGCCCTGGCCCAGACCACAACGTCACAGGTTGTCGGTTTTGTGCTAGGTTTGACAAATAAATTATTAAACGTCGGTTTGATTTCGCCCGACATTATTTTGGTAGGAATTTTAATTATACCATGCCGTCGGAGCAACCGACGACCAGAATGCATAAAAAACGCAAAGATAAGGACAGGCAGCCGAGACCCAAACCAGACTCCGAGGCCTCTGCTAGGCCAGTTGCTGGTTCTCTGGTTTTCAGTGAGGCGCGTACGCAGCCCCTGACGACCACTGATTTAGAACCCCAGGCGGCATCCGATTCCCAAGCAGAGATTGCTAGGCCTCCACAACCTTTATCTTTAGGCCCTTCCGACTCCATGGCTGAAGGACATTCCGGTGCAGTTGAAACACCTTCAGTTGCAGAAGGTGTCTTCAGACCAACTACACTCACTATTAAATCCTATGCAAAGCTGAAAACTCCTTTAAAAGCAAAGAAGACTGTACAGCAGTCTCCAGTACAAGGCCCCATGCCTAAGAAACAGATGCTTAAGATGGCTGAAGACTTAATTACCCTAATCAGGGCTTCCCATCCTCCTCCTGATAAAAGGCCTAGACAGGAGGAGGACTACGCTTCCTCAGATTCTTCTGAGGAACAGGAATGCTCTTTTCCCCCTTATGAAGACTCTGATGCTGAAGAGTCTATTCCTTCAGCATCTCCCCCAGAAGACTACTCTTTTGGGGAAACTTTACATACCATGAGGGAACATTTCCACTGGGAAGGCCAGGATTACTCTGATTCTAAGAAAAGGCTCTGAGAGTTCCTTTTACTACCCCAGCACAGACCACTTGCTATTCCTCCCGTGTTAGACATTGTTGATGATGTCTGTTCAGAATCTAGCCTTAACCCAGATTCACTACCTCCTGCACCAGCCAAATCAGACAGATACTACAGAGTCCCTGACTCACACAAATTCCTATATAAAAGCCCTGTTGCTGACCCAGAAACCATTTCCCAGGGTCCCAAAGGAGTTAAGGCCTCTATTGCTAAAAATCCTGTACCCTCCGAAAGGGATTCTAGAGCACTAGACAGATGGGGAAAGAAAGTATATACCTCAGCTACTCTAGCTATGAGGGCCTTAAATTGCCAGTTTCACATGCTGAAATATCAACAATATTTGATGTCTCAATTAAAACAAAAAATGATCACACATACAGAGCAGCCTGATTACAAGGAAATGCAAGATTTGTTGCATGCAGCTGAACAAGTGGGAAAACATACTTTGCAATGTGGATTTGATTCATTGGAAGCTTCTTGTAGAGCAGCAGTGACAGGGTCTGTCATACGTAGGCATGCTTGGTTAAAAGAACAAACTTGACCTGATCATGTTAAAGCAAAGTTATTGGATGCACCTTTACAGCAGGATGTTTTATTTGGTGTAAAAGCAGAAGAGGTTTTAAAGAAAATTGAGGATAAGGCAAAATGTATGCAGACGGTCAAGGATTTTTTACAGGTTCAACCCCCTCGTTTCAGCAGAAATTGGCCAACCAAAAACTGGTCCTTTCCAGCTTCTGACAGACCACAGAGGGGCAAATACAGATGCCCAATGGGCAGAGGTCAGTCACAAGGCTCTTACAAGCCTCGACAATGGGGTGCCACAACCCAGAAAGGAGGAGAAGACAGGTCTCAAACTATTAGAAGACAAACACAATGACTTACCCCTCAGACTGCCAAGCAAATCCCTCTTGGCAGCTCCCTTGGGAGGAAAACTAGCACTTTTTGCAGACAACTGGCACATCATCACAAAAGACAAATGGGTCCTAAATATTGTATCTCAAGGATACAGATTCCACTTTCACACTTTACCAAGGATAAAAGGAATGCCAAACCTGCCACCAAATCAATGGGCAGAGGCTCAAAAACAAATTACAGCTCTCATGGACATGAGAGCCATTCAACAGGTTCCTACACAGGAGCAAGGACAAGGATTTTACTCAAGACTCTTTCTAGTTCCCCGAAAGGACAAAGCCTGGAGACCCATTCTGGACCTCTCAATTCTAAACACATGTCTGGAAGTACCCAAATTCAAGATGCTTCTTCCCATGCTGGGCAAGAAGGCTTGGCTAGTAACATTGGACCTCAAGGAGGCATACCTGCATGTCCCTATCAGACAAAATTGCAGAAGATACTTCCAATTTATAGCAGGTTCAACCCATTACCAATTCTCTGCACTGTCCTTTGGCTTATCTACTGCGCTCAGAGTCTTCACAAAATGCCTGGCACCAGTAATTGCATAATGCAGACAAAGAGGAATTCAAATATATCCATACCTGGACGACTGCCTTATTCAAGCAGAAAGCAAGGACATTCTTATAAAGCATCTGGCATTTGTCAAAAACCTATTAAGTTGCCTAGGGTACACAGTAAACGAAAAGAAGTCAAAACTAGTGCCCTCACAAGACATAATATTCCTGGGTGCCAGCTTAAATACAACGGCCCAGATGGCTTATCTCACGCCAGATAAGCAAGGACAACTGACTCAATACTTCAAAATGATGGCAACAAAGACCCAACTCCCTGCAAGAAAAATTCTGCAGGCCTTGGGATTCATGGCATCTTGCATACTACTAATACCATATGCAAAACTGCATATGAGGAAATTACAATGGTATCTGAAAAGTGTATGGACTCAACACAGCCACAGCTCGGAAACAATAATACCACTCATTCTCTGCCTTCAACAGGAGTTTCTATGGTGGGCTCAGGCATGTCACCTCAACAAGGGTCAGCCTTTTACCTTACCCACAGCCAAGCAAACTATAACAACAGATGCATCGTATTATGCCTGGGGAGCACACATGGCAGGACACTGTATTCAAGGCAAATGGTCTGCAGATCAAAGGCATCTACATATCAATCAAAAAGAGATGCTTGCTGTACAAAATGCCCTAACAGCTTTCAAGGACCTCCTACATCCAGGACAACTCCTAATAAAGACAGACAACACCACAGTGATGTGGTACATAAATAAGCAAGGGGGCACACATTCCTACCCCCTATGCAGGCAAGCAATGACCTTGTGGAACACAGCACTGACCTACCAAGTTCAACTACAAGCACAATTCTTGCCAGGAAAGAAAAACACATTGGCAGATGATCTAAGCAGAAACATCATAGATCCTCACGAGTGGAAACTAGATCGACAAGCATTTGCAATGATAACTCAAAAATGGGGGAGCCCAGACATAGACCTGTTTGCCTGCCCCCAAAACTACCAACTATGGAAATTTTGCACAAGGACATACCACACACTAGCTTGGAAAGTGGACGCCCTCTCATTCAGTTGGAAAACATTAACAGTGTATGCCTATCCTCCACTGCCTCTTCTGGCAAAGGTACTGCTGAAAGCCAGATTAGAGAGGCCACAAATGATACTCATTGCTCCAGACTGGCCATGCCAACACTAGTATCCAGTACTAAGGAACCTCAAATTCCTCACCTGCTCACTCAGCAAAACAATCAGATTCTACACAGCCAGCTCAAGACTTTAAATCTGGCTGCATGGCAAATTACATAAACAACCAGTCAACACTTCTCGCTAAAGCTGTTATGGATGTCATTCTGGAGGCCAGGAGGCCCAGCACCAGGAAAGCCTATTCAGACAAATGGAAAAGATTCTGCGCCTGGAACCAGGCTAAAGGCCAAAATCCCCTTCTCCCAAATATTCCTCAGATTCTACAATATTTAACTGAGATGTTGCACAAAGGACTTTCCTTTTCATCTATTAAGATCCATGCCTCAGCTGTTTCAGCTCAATACAATACGGATCCTCCTATATTTTCACATCCATTACTAAGACAGTACCTCAGAGGGGCTAAGAACATAAGACCTCCCCGGAGAGCACCAACACCAACTTGGGATCTCAACTTTGTTTTGGAAAAACTTACACTACCGCCCTTTGAACCAGCTTTTACAGCTGATTTACAGTGTCTATCATGGAAAACTGCCCTGCTGCTAGCAATAACTTCAGCACGAAGAGTCTCAGAGCTACAGGCCCTAATGGCAGTGGAGCCTTTCATCATTTTTCATCAAGACAGAGTCGCTTTACGAATGAACCCTTCCTTTATGCCAAAGGTGGTATCCAGTGTGGCCCTAAACCAAAACATTCATTTGCCCACCTTTTATCCAAACCCCCAGAACAGAGGGGAAAGGCTCCTACACTCTTTGGACATTCACAGGCAATTACATTACTACTTGGATAAAACTAAGGTTTTCAGAAAATCTGACCAGCTCTTTGTATCCTATGCTGCGGGATCACAAGGAAAGGCCATCTCAAAACAGACCATTTCAAAATGGATAGGACATTGTATCCATTTCTGCTACACACACCATGGGAAACCTGTACCTGGTAACATTAGGCCCCATTCCACCAGGGCTACAGCAACATCAACAGCCTTCCTCAGAGGGGTACCAACCAAGGATATTTTGGAGGCTGCAACTTGGAGTTCAGTGCACACCTTCATCAAGCACTATCACTTACCTCTATACTCTAAAACCAGAGCTGGCTTTGCCACTGCAGTTCTGCAGGGCCTACTAGCTTCTCCAAACCCTGTTTAGTTCCACCACCCATCCTTAGCTTTGGGATTCAACCCAAGTGTGATGACTGTAGCAGTGTAACACAATGAACATAGTACAGTTTTGTACCTACCATAAATGTAGATGTTCGAGTGTTCACACTGCTGCAGTCCAGGTTACCCTCCCTCCATCCCCTCTTACCTAGCTGAACTTTTCTATACCATTCTATCCTGTACAACCTTTGTGGTGTATTTTCTTGTACCTGAAGGTATTCCTTTTATATGTTTTATTAGCAATATGTATTGCCTACCTACTTGGGGGCACCTGATATCTGGGACAAGAAAACTGAAGAAAATGGTGTTGAATGCCTCTTATATACCCCTGGCGCACTGACGTCAGGGAAGAAGCGACAGCAACCGACGCCGGACCAAGACTTTGGAACTCTGGCCGACTGCGGGACCGCCTGACCGCCTGACGGCAGGATAACCCAAGTGTGATGACTGCAGCAGTGTGAACACTCGAACATCTACATTTATGGTAGGTACAAAACTGTACTTTCCGGATGGTCACGCTTCAATCGATACTTCCGTTCCTAGAAACGGGCGATTGGATGTGCTCTGTAGATCTCAAGGATGTGTACTACCACATCAAAATGCCCAGATCATCCAGAGATCATTTGTGTTTCCGGCTGGGGGCCAGTCATTACCAATTCAGAGCCCTGCCCTTTGGTCTCACCACAGCCCCCAGAGTGTTCACTAAATGTATGGCAGTGGTCACGGCTCATCTGAGACATTTAGGATTCCGGGTGTTTCCATATCTGGACGAATGGCTCCTCACCGCCACCTCCAGGCATGAGACTACACTATCAACCTATGTTCCCAGTTGGGCATAACCTTAAACTTCAAAAAATCGTCGTTATCGCCCTCGCGGTGTATTACCTTTATAGGAGCAGAGCTAGACACCGTCAATTCAAGGATCGGGTTGCCTCAAGCAGGAATCATATCTCTAAGGAGTCAGTTGTCCATTCTGTTGATCCAGAACAAAGCTCCTGCATCCCAGATACTGAAGCTATTAGGCACAATGGCAGCCACGCTAATAGCAGTCCCGTTGGGGTGCATGCACGTGCGGATACTCCAGTGGCTACTCTTCACACAAAGGTCTTACCAACAACTGCCCTTGTCACACGAGATTCTATTAACAAACCTTTTCAAGAAGGATATCAATTGGTGGCTGAACAGCGACCATATAGTAGTCGGACTTCCCCTTGTTCTCCCACAACCACAGTGACCACGGATGCTTCCCTGATAGGGTGGGGGGGCTATTTCAGGGAAAGACTGTCCAAGTTATTTGGTCAAGCATGGAATCACATTTGCATATAAATGTCCTGGAGCTGAGAGCAGTGTTCCTGGTGTTGCAACACTTTCACGACTCTCTTCCTCCAGGGACAATTGCAATTCAGACGGACAACATGTCAGTAGTCTGGTACATCATCAAGCAAGGGGGAACCAGATCCTTATGCCGAGAGGCCCTAAGAATTTGGCAGTGGGCTACATCCACCAGATGCTTTCTGATAGCAACGCACATCCCTGGGTCATCCAACGTGATAGCGGACAAACTGAGCAGGGCCATCCTGTTGCCTTACGAGTGGTCCCTCAAACAACAGGTGGCGGACAGGATTTTCAGAAGATGGGGCCAGCCTTGCTGCAATCTGTTTGCATCTCCGATGAATGCCAAATGCAGCAGCTACTTTGTCCTTTATCCCCCACCGGGGAGCAACCCGAGGGATGCGCTCGTACACGATTGGCCCCCGGGCCTCCTGTATGCCTTTCCGCCAATTTCCCTAATTCTCAAATTCATACAGAAAGCCAAAAGTCTGGGAAGGACTGTGATTTTGATAGCCCCGTCTTGGCCTCGTCAGATTTGGTTCCCCTTCCTACAGAAGTAGCGAGTGGAAGAACCATGGACTCTGGACCCAGTGCCAGTCTTTCTGACTCATTCGTCGGGAGTTCCTCATCCCTGCCTCATCTCCCTAAAACTGACAGCTTGGCTGCTCCATTTCCCATATTAGCCAGGTCTCAAGATTTGTCTCCCGCGGTCCAACATATTATAGTTTCCTCTCATAAATTGTCAACCAGGAAGCTATATAACAGCAAATGGAAACGATTTGTTCACTGGGCTCTTAACCACGACATTGACACTTATGTTGCCCCTATTCATACCATTTTAGAGTTCTTGTCTTCCTTGTCCTATGAGGGCGCAGCTGCTGCCACCATAAGAGTTCAATTGGCTGCAACTTCCAACTTTCGTGTAGGATTTAACGGGTCTAACATCATGTCCCGCAGACTATGTAAAGCCTTTTTGAAAGGGTCCCACCATCTCAGACCTCCTATCAGACAACCTATCTCTCCCTGAAATTTGAATCTTGTTTTATCCCAATTGATGCTTGCCCCCTTCGAACCCGCATCATCCTGTGACTTGAAGTTTCTCTCCTGGAAAATTATATTTCTGCTATCCATTACATCTGCGCATAGGGTCTCCGAACTTCAAGCTTTATCTTCCAAGCCCCCATATTTGATCTTCCACCCTGACAGGGTGTCCCTTAGGACAAATCCTACCTTTCTTCCTAAGGTCTGTTCAGAAACTAACTTAAATCAGTCCATTGAGCTCCCAACCTTTTTTAGACACCATACCAACAGACTGGAATATATGTTACACAAGCTTGATGTTCACAGACAATTGAGATTCTGCTTGGACAGAACGAAAGACTTCAGACAATCGGATCAACTCTTTGTCTCTTACACAGAGAACAAGAAAGGTTCTGCGGTGTCAAAAATCACATTATCTAAGTGGCTTTCTGACTGCATTAAATTCATTTACTCCTCCACTAACCAGCCATTACCGAATAATGTCAAAGCCCATTCTACCCAGGCTGTTTCTACGTCATTAGCTCATGCAGCTCGTTTACCCTTGGATACCATTTGTGCAGCTGCCACGTGGTCAAAACCTCACACGTTTATCACTCATTACAAAGTGGACAGGGCCTCCAGGGACAGGGCTTCCTTTGGTTCCACTGTGCTCAGGAATGTTCTCCCTTGAGCCACCCAGGGTTAGGGTGCTTGGGACAGTACCCACATGTAAGAACAAAATGGCGAGATAGAACAACTTCACATAAAGAAGTTATGTCCTTACTATAACGTTCCTTGTGAGTTGTTCATCTTGCCTTTTTGTTCTTACATTCCCTCCCACCTTCCCCCTCCTGTTGAGAAAGATGGTTGCCTTGGTGGAATGGTCGGTCTTGTCAGACTGTCTTCTTAGGACAGACTGTGTTTTTCTCCTTTCTGCATCTATAGGTACCTAGATAGGTAGGTACTATAGTTTTTCTTACTTTTAGGCTGTCTACGGGTGCAGCGTACTGGATCTGGGGGTTTACAGTAGAGCATCATGGGATATACACCAGGTCTCGAGCTTCTCTGAGAGCTTGAGCTTGAAAAGCGGCCGACTCGGAGCCGAGGGATCTGCTCCGAACCCACGTGTAAGAACAAAAAGGCGAGATGAACTCAAGTGGAACGTTATGGTAAGGACATAACTTCTTTTTGTCTATATATTTGTGTATTATTTCAGGATTTAATTAATTCTTTCTCCATAAAATTATTACCCCCCTCTTCTTTGTTTTAAAATTGGAGCATGCTAAGGTCATGAAATAACTTGGGTTCCACATGAAATTATCATTACTCTTGAATTGTGTTTCCTGTAAAAAAATTGAGATCTATTTAAATTTAGATATCTTAGTAAGTTAGATCTTTTATTTGAACTATTTAGACCATTAATGTTTAATGATAATATAGAAAAATACATATCAGATTATTTTGAGGAAACATTTAAGGTGTCATTAACTTTACCTGTAATCATCCCCTCCTCAAAACATAAAGTATTATTGATTAGTACATAATCAATTATCTCAGTGAAGCATGTTATCACTAAAATACTCAATAAGTATACATCAGGCTTGGTGAAACTAATGAACATCTTAAAAACTAAAATAAATACTAAAGTTAAAGTAGTTAGATCATTAATCCCTACCCACCATGGAATGAAATACATTCCTAGTCCAACAGATTGATACATCTGGTGAACTATCACTCTGACTTCCTTTTCCCATTCATTTGAGCTCCATATACACTATAAATACTCAAGAAGTCTAATAAACAACTATTATTTTGATTTTAAAACATTTGGTTGTAGAAGGTATTGTTTAATATGAATTAAACTACTATATCATTACCATCTAAACATAAAAGACATATGCAGTTGAATTATACTAATTATTACACTTATTCAGCTCATTTGTATCAACATAACTTTCCATATTGGGTATGACATTCACTTGTTTGAAACACACAGACGCTTTAAATCCTTAATCACAAGGCTTGCAACCAATAACATAAATTTTAAAGAATATCACTTCATGTAATATATAAGCATATACTTTCAAGTACTGTTCATCCTATTTAAAATAGACTGTAAAATTATCTTATAATCTAGATACAGCCATTAAACTTATTAGCTGCTATTTATAGTAATGTTATAGAAAGGCACTCAAAGAAAACGCATGTATTTAAATTATTGAAGTGGTGTAAAGCATAGCAATTCTATAAATATGTCAATCAGGTACTTAATGCTTAGTTTACTTTAATAATGAATTTAGTTAAAGTATGCTTCAAACAACAACCAGATTTAGTTTTATGTTCTCTTATAAGGGGTATAACTAAATAAGGGATTTCTAGCTTGTTTCCTAAAGTGTGATGTGATCGTGCTTCTATAGGCTACGAGTATACCAACAGCCAATCAAATCCTTATCTTCTCGTTGCTCTGACAACATTAAACATACTCAGCAATTATAAAGATAGGTGAATACTGCCTCCCTAGCTCGTGTGATCTGCAGTCTTAAAATACTTCTTTTAAAAATTCATGAGCTCTTAATTCCCACTCAAACAATTGCTGTGAAAAAAAAAAGTCTCAGTATACTGGATCAACTCAACATGTTCATTCCACTTTTTACCCTATTCTCAGTATACCCTCTGACCGCATTCAGCACTAATTATCTCGACCGACAGCACTTCTCTATTCTGACCTGATATATCTATACATCAGTTCCACACAAGCTGTGACCGCAGCCAACAATAATGGAACAAAAAAAAACATCTTATAATTCCACGTGTATAACAAGTTGCACACCAAGCACTATCCATTTAGAGGGTGAAATAAGACATTGCTAGAACTACAACACTTCTCACCTTCTATTCCATAGAGAAACCAACCCACAAATTAACCCCAAGTAGAGATCACCAAATGCATCAACAAGCCCTGCCTAGAATACTACTCAACTGACATCTATCTCCCTGAAAGGGGAACAAGCGTCTAGCTATTTTAAGTATCACCAACTCAATAATGCAGCCGTCTAAGAAACCCAAGCCCCACTTTCAGTATCAGCTTTGTCCGCTAGCTGCAACATTAATCACAGTCCTTGCAGCAAAGCACACAGCAACAAACCGGACAAGATTTCAGGTAGGGCATAACCCAGGTATACAACATCTCTCCATCAGTGCCCCTGAGACAAAAAATATACTGTTCGCCATAATACCAACAACGATGTTCACAGCATTGCTCTCTAGGAGCACACACATTGCTTAAGGCTATTGCGAAACACCAACTAATTACAAATTACTGCAAAATACATATACTATGCAGTAAACAGTGGGCAGTGAGACAAAGGTCAAAATAGGTAGGCAATAATTGTTATTTATGCCAGGGGAGAGAGGTTGATGTTTTAATACTGTAGTGAATACAAAATTATGAGTAGTCTGTGTACATTTACAACTTGTTAGATTGCCTTTTCCATACATCACTCTAATGCATCGTTCAAAGATAGGACACTCAGTTTCGCTTAATTCATTAAATTTATACTGTTCCCGATCAAAGTATGTTAGCTACTAATCAATTTGACACTTTAACATGTGGAATGAAATTTAGCTATCATATTTAAAAAGGAAAAAATTAGATGTTTTATGTGCATACAGACTGACAACCAAACAACAGTTTGGAACAACCAAAGCCAATCAGATATAATACATATTTTCTCTACCATTACTAAATGGTAAGCAAGATAAACTCCAGGATTATATTATAGGCAATCTTTTGGCATGTTACAACTGCAACTCGAATGAGTCCCTTTCCTAACAACTTAATTCACGTCAGCAATGAGCAAATAACTTCTTGTTGCTTTAATTTTAACTGACAAATCTCAATTGCGTTTCTTCACTTGAAAACGGAAGCATTTCATAGTTACGAGGGACATTTCAGTAATATAGTCTGAAAACCATTGAAATGCTACTATATAAGTCTCTTACATTCAAAGTGATATTACATCTAGCCACTAAGGTTCATTTCAGCTAGCAGGAAATATCAATAACCAATGTAATAAAAAGAAGATTAATTAAATAAATAGACATGACACTAGTAGACTGAAAATACATAGTTATAAAACACAATATTTTATCTTTGATATTACTAGATTATATACATAGCTATATTAAGTAAAAAAATTAGCATGCATTTAGTATAAGAATATAGGGAAAGAGGAGAAAAAAGGAAAACAGAGAAGAAGAGAAACATAAAAGGAGATGAGGAAAGGAAAGAAAATATTAGCAAGAGATAACTGTGACTAATATTAAATTGATAAATCATGTGTGAAGAGTTATAGGAAATGTACCATTTCCTGTATATATGTGTTATAAATAAATGCATGAGGTTAAAGGTATTGAAACATAGTGAGTCCATTTAGATGATTTTAATAGTTAGGTTGCAGTTGACACTTTGAGAGTTTTCACAGATGTTGGTACTTTAGATTCAGTTTTCTGTTTCTTCTTTTTAACATCAGTCCAGCCATTTTTATCAGTGGTTCTCTTCAGGGACGGGGATGCCCATTCCATATCTTCAGAGATGGTTATAATGTTATTGTTTTTAATGAATTGTAGGGCTTCTTCCAGAGTGTTGAAGGTTCTCATTTCACTTATGTACAGTATTTTAATTTTTGCAGGAAAAGCTATTTGAGCTTTAATATTATTCTGCTTTAGAGTTCTTATTAGAGGCCATACATTTTTTCTCTGTTCCAGCACTTTAGTGGAGTAGTCATTGTCAAATCTTATTGTATTCTGTTTGTATTTTATAGGACTTTTACTCCAAGCTGTTTTTAACACCAGTTCTTTGTCCATGAAAGATAAGAATTTTACTGTAATTGATCTTGGTGGTATAATGGATGTTGATGAAGTTGTTGCTGGAGTTTTATTACCCAGAGCAAGATGGGCTGTTTCTATTCCAAAGGAAAAACCTTCTTTAAGATTTAGAACCTCTGGGATCCAAGAGTTTAGGAAAGATATAATGTCCCCTCCTCCTGTTTTCTCAGGTAAACCAAAAATCCTGATATTTGACCTTCTCTCTCTGTTTTCAAGATCATCTAGTTTGTTAGAGAGACAAGTATTTTGCTTCAGGAGAAACTCTGTGTTTCCTCCTCTTTAAGCCTTCGATCTATGTCAAAGAAGTTTCAATGTTGGTTAACTTTGACTGGTGTTGCTGAAGTATTTATTTGAAGACTTCTGTTTGTTTCTGGGAGTTCTCTTCTAGATTCTGTAGATTAATTTTAAAATGTCCATTTTTGTTGATAATTCTTGTAATATGGTAGTCACCAGCTGTAGTTCCTGTTTTAGTGTCAAATCAGCATGAGAATTCTTTAGGTTGCTCATCTCTCCAGTTGCTATGTATAGACTTCTGAGTAATTTGACAGGAAATTTCTTTTAGAAATCCACCAAAATTTGTATTTAGTTCCTTTAGACTATTCTGCAGAAAGCCAATAACAAGTCCACCTTGCACAATAAAAACAAATTTATTCGATCCAAAACACATAAACAGACTTGACCAAAAGTGATAAACGCTTTATTTTAGGTTTTTAGATGACCTGTTTATTTTGTGGAACAATAATACATTTTTTAATACCTTTTTGGATTATATCAATGACCTTTGTGATTATTTTAAGTTTACGGGTGAAGGTGACCCGGACAAAATTAATTATTTGGATGTGACCATTGCTAAAGATTACGATAAAAAATGTTTCACATCAAGAGTATATAGAAAACCAACTTTTTCCAACGACTATTTAGATTTTTCTAGTAACCACCCATTTCATACAAAGAAAAATATTGTCAAAGGACAGATGGTGAGGGTGGTGAGGATGTGTTCAGATGTAAGTATGTTGGAGGAAGAAACTAATAAGGTAAGGTTAATGTTCATGGAAAGGGGATATCCATCAGAACTGATGATAAGTATTAAGGATGAAGTTTGCTCCCTGTGGAATGAAAGATACATCCCACTATTAGGAATGGGGAGTGAAGTGGTAGCAACAAGCAGGGGTGTGAGTAAAGATTTTTCACAGGCCATGGTAATCACTTATGGGGAAACAGCAGATGTGGTGAAGAAAATTATTTCCAACAATTGGTCAATGTTAAAATTTAACAAAGATATATTTCAGTTGATGGGACCAGTGCCGTGTTTTGCATACAAGGTGGATTTTAATTTGAAATCTTTGTTAGAACAAAAAACAACAACAAACATTTCTAAGAAGAGGGGTACCCATAAATGTGGATGTTGTGATTATTGTTCCTTTATTAATGAAAATGAATTTTTTAGATTAGACCCTTTTAATTTAGTAGTGCCCTTAGTATCAGGCTCATGTGTTTCTACAGGGTTGGTTTATTTAGCAACCTGTATGGCATGCCTTTGTTATTACGTGGGGAAGACAGAAAGAAAATTGAATCGTAGGATTTATGAACATCTTTACTGTATAAACAAGAATGATGACAAAAATGCACTTAGTAAACACATTAGTACACACCCCCATCATAATTTTAAGTTTGCCATTTTGGAGATTGTGCCGAAAAATGTAAGATGGGGAGACTGGAAGAATTTGTTGTTGAGGGCAGAATCCAAATGGCAATTTAAATTAAATTCAGTTCTATACCCAGGGCTCAATGAAAACATCAGCATCAAGCCTGAATTGAAATTTAGGGCTGGCACTTTGTAATGTATTTTTTACAAACTAGTGTAGTGGGTTGGTAATGTTGTCATGTTGTATGAGCACTTTACATGTATTTATATGTGCAGTATGTGTATTTATAAGCGTTTTAATATGAAATTGTTATTTTATTTGAGCATGCAATGTCATTTTATTTTAAAATGTTTTTTAAAAAAATTTAATTAATTAGTAGTCACTTGATGCAAAATAGGTGTATTTAAAGTCTTTTGAACACAGCATTATTAGATCTGTTGAAGTCCTAGTGACGAAAGCGCTTATCACTTTTGGTCATGTCTGTTTATGTGTTTTGGATCGAATAAATTCGTTTTTATTGTGCAAGGTGGACTTGTTATTGGCTTTCTGCAGCCTTATCTTTGTTACTTGGTTTACACTGCTGCTGGAGGTGTGTTTTTCCGTTTTCGTTTTTGTGGTAACTGTGACACTGTGAACCTACAAGACACCTGCGTGCCTTCATTATGGAGAGTACAGATCTATCCCCAGTGTTCGAGGATGAAGCAGGATTTTCTGACTTCCCTTGTGGCCAGAAATCCGCTTCAAGTGAGGATATTAACTTGTTAAATTTGATTTTAGCACTAACTGAGAAAGTTTCCGAATTGCAAGAAGCCATTTTGAGGCTTCAGGGGGACAACAAAACTGTTGCAAATCGAACTGTTGCACAGGGGAACTCAAAAGAAGTAGCACTTCTTGTTTCCCGAGGTAAGGGAGCTGGCGAAAGTGAATTACACAGCGAGACACACGCTGTGGATATTTCAACTCAGCGTTTGGCTACTGGAGTCTCTCTTAGGGGCGATATGGCTCCTAATTTGGAAATAAACAGAAATCAGTCGGATAAACGGACATGTAGTGCTACAAACGACATGCAAGTCATTCCACAACCATTTCCAGTACAAGTTGGTCGTCTGAAAGAATGGATTAGATGGGAGCATTCATTTTTTGGTAATAATAACTTCTTTAAGGAGAAAAATAATATGGATGGTAACCTAGTGACTTTGGAGACTAAACTCCATAAAATAAGAGCTTTGCAATGTGATAATTCCTATTTAATGGAGTGTATTAATTGTAAAAGAGTCCCAAAGGGGCTCCGGATGTTTAAATTTCCTAATGGCTTAAAAAATATAGATGTAGAATGTAATGAATTATTGTCCATGTTTGATAGACATGGAATAGAACTCATGGATTTTATTATAAAATTGAATAACAAAAAGATTGATTTTCTGTTAAATGAAGTAGATGAGTTAAATGTGGGTATAATGAATGATGTACAATTCAACCAGTTTGCATTTAGATATAATGTTCTGTTTGATAAAGTGGAAAATGAGTTAAACAATAATATCTTGAGGAAGAAGAAAAAACTATCAAGAGATGAATATGAATACAAAAACAACTTAGCATATATTTTTCCTAAAGCATATTATGGTACAGATAAAGATACGAGGCAATTGCAAACTGAAAACAAACAGGTTAATGTTTTAACAGAAAATGGTAGTAATTACGATTCAGAATTCCCACCCCTGCGTAGGTCAGAGAGAATATTTAACAGAAATCAGAATAGACAGGACAAAGTTTTTTTAGGACCCAGGGGGGAGGAGGGAGGAAGAACGAATTATCGAAACCAGCCCTATCAGAGAAAAAACAGTTATTGGTATATAACCCTATTAACGGAGATGACATTGTGACCCAGGATGGTATTATTTTTGAATTTAAAGGTTTTAGAATTTTTAACTATGCAGGCTTTGGATTGAGTAAGGAGCTGTTCTCACTTTTAATGAAAGGGCTAAAGTTTGTACCCACTAAAAAAACTGATACAAGTAAAATTCTTACTGATTTTAGGCTATTCGTGAGAAAATTGAATTTTAAATGTTTATTTAAAGACAAGCTATGTGAATTTAATAATCAAGAAGCTATTACTCACAAGAAGAGTTGTTGGAATCCACCCCTTATACCTAGTTTACACAGCTTCGAATAAATCACTGAACAAGAGATTTTCCAAAACTTGAGTAAATACACTTATAAGAAACATAATATAACAAAGGCTGAAAGCATTTTATTAACTGAGTTGAGAAACAATAAGGCTGTTAGATTCAAGAAGCCAGATAAAGGAGGGGGCATGGCTATAGTAAACACGGTTGATTATAACAACAAGATAACTAGTATTTTAACTGACACCAACAAATATGACACCATTTCCAGGAATGAAATTAATATTAGCTACAGTAAAATTAAATATTTCCTGGAGGATGCACTGTTACAGGGTACCATTAATGAGGAGGTATATAACTTTTTACATTTAGAACACCCCATGATACCAGTTTGTTTTGGGATTCCTAAAACACATAAGGATGTCAAGGATCCCCCTTACAGATTGATTATAGCTGGCAAGAATAGTATTACTTACCCCTTGGGTGTGTTTATAGACAGATTAGTAAAAAAGTCCGTAAAACCTATTGACCATATTCTTAAAGATTCCTGGGACTTTTTAAAGCAAATTAAAAGTGAGTATTTTAACAGAGAAAGTTATTTCACTACGATTGATGTAGTGGACCTCTTCACATCTATTCCCCACGAAATAGGTTTGGAATTTTTTAAGGACACATTAATTAAAAACAGTAACTTGGGGGGCAAAATGATCAACTTTTTGGTTGAACTGATGGACATTATTTTAAAAAATAATTTTTTTACCTTTGAAGGGGAGTTTTACAAGCAGACCCAAGGGGTGGCAATGGGCAACAGCTGTGCTCCAATCTTTGCCAACTTAGTTTTATTTGAATGGGAGAACAGATACCTTTTTACTTCTCACTTTAAGGATGAATGGTCCATTTATTTTAGGTTTTTAGATGACCTGTTTATTTTGTGGAACAATAATACATTTTTTAATACCTTTTTGGATTATATCAATGACCTTTGTGATTATTTTAAGTTTACGGGTGAAGGTGACCCGGACAAAATTAATTATTTGGATGTGACCATTGCTAAAGATTACGATAAAAAAATGTTTCACATCAAGAGTATATAGAAAACCAACTTTTTCCAACGACTGTTTAGATTTTTCTAGTAACCACCCATTTCATACAAAGAAAAATATTGTCAAAGGACAGATGGTGAGGGTGGTGAGGATGTGTTCAAATGTAAGTATGTTGGAGGAAGAAACTAATAAGGTAAGGTTAATGTTCATGGAAAGGGGATATCCATCAGAACTGGTAACAAGTATTAAGGATGAGGTTTGCTCCCTGTGGAATGAAAGATACATCCCACTATTAGGAATGGGGAGTGAAGTGGTAGCAACAAGCAGGGGTGTGAGTAAAGATTTTTCACAGGCCATGGTAATCACTTATGGGGAAACAGCAGATGTGGTGAAGAAAATTATTTCCAACAATTGGTCAATGTTAAAATTTAGAAATAGAAAATTATTTACGAACTTCTTTATGATATGAAAAAAGCCAACTTGAATAATGCCTCTTACAAACAATAATTAGTGTGCGAGGAGTTCAAAATGTTTGAATTTGCAGTATTAGAAACAGTTTACCCTAATGTCAGGGGAGGTTTCTGGGAAAACAAGTTGGAGTATAGGGAGCTCCTCTGGCAGGTAAGGGTGGATGCAAGAGTGAAGCCAGGGTTAAATGATCCCAGTTCTGTTCAGCCTGTGCCAAAATGAGAGCAGCCAAACTTGAAATAGGTTAATTACTATTATAAGAGGAAGTTTTGAATTTTATAATATGTTTTTATTATATTTTTCTACACCTTTATCATATCTGTGTAGTTCCTGCTTTTCACATATGTTTTTATGAGAAGCTTTGGTCCTTTGCAGTGTTAAGACTTTTTTTTAGATTTACTCAGTAGTGAGTTCCTTTAAGACTATTATTAATTCATTAGCATTTGTTGCCTTATGTGTATGTATATATATATATATATATATATATATATATATATATATATATATATATATATATATGTGTGTGTGTGTGTGTATGTGTATATATATATATATATATATATATATATATATATATATATATATATATATATATTCTGTTGTGTTGATTTTAATTAATTGTTCTGTTCTTTGGCCGAAAGTGCTCAACTAAGTGATGGAATGATTTTAAACTTTGTTTTTTATTATTTTGTATATTTGTGAACTTATTTTTTACATATTTGGCAGCTCAGGACTACGAGGATCCTGTTCAAGTTTAATTGTTTTGAGTGGTTGCATGGTTACACACCTGTTTCTGTTTTTTACAGACATCATCTGTAGAATGATGACCTTTCTACCCAAATCTAATCGAGGATGTCCTTGCACTGAGTTAATACCTTGCAATTAATTAACTTTACTGAAACAACACTCATGTTGTTACTTTTTAACAGACAGTTCATCATAGTCCATAGACAGAACACCATTAGTAGGATGCTTTTAACTAATCATAGTTTCCACTGGTATAACAATGTTATTGGTACTAGTGCAAACTCTATCTATGTGACCTCTTTTTGTATATTTAAAACTAAATGTGTCTTCAATTGATACTTTGTTGCTAGAGTTTAGCACATGCTTTGCCAAAAATCTTGTTTAGTTTTAAACATAGGTTTAATAGATATCAGCCAGTCTTCTATTATAGCAGCATTTTAGAGTCCTGGTGGGGGTCACTTTGAAACACACAGTTTCTTAAAGTAGCAGGCAGAACCTGTTTAAATTTATTAATGACTAACATTTTTTTTAGTTTACTTTTAGTGAGATAGGCATCAGGAACTATTCCCAAGTTAAGTACATGCTTTAAATCATATAAATGAGGGCTTACTATTTTGTTAGGAGTAAATGTCCAGCTTTGAAACATTTGCACTTGTGTTTCAGAGGGTCTATATTAGAATGATGAAACCTCACTTACATGAATCACAAAAGGCCAACACATAAACAGCAAACCACATGAACACCGAACGTCCTTAAGCGCAAAATTCAAAATACCAAATCGCCTATAGTTGTCCACACCATTGTTTAGTGAGGTAAAATGTCAGTAGGAGATTCCCTTATCCGGTATAGCTCCCTAACGTAAATGTGCAATAGTTACTGATCTTTGGGTGCGGGTTAAGGTAAGTGCATGTATAGTAATACATTCATATTTATTTTGTTTTGGAAGGCAGTACATAGCGGGCGGTGGAGTTGGCCAATTATGGCAATTCGATATTTTGAATTTCGCGCTTAAGGACATTCGGTGTTCTTGCAGTTCGCTGTGTATGTGTCAGCATTTCAGGATTTGCGTAAGTGAGGTTTCGGCATTCTAATATAGACCCATTTCAGAGGGCAACACCAGCTTGGGCAGACTGTTTTTTTTTTTTTTTGTTTGGTACTTTTTCATAGAGCTGATATTCAGTCCATTTACCTTTTTAATGGTTCCACAGTCAGCTAATCTGAACAAATTCTAACCTAGTCACTCTGATCCCATCCTTTCTTGTGGATGTGCTGCTCAGTAGCTACCAGGTGTTACTTTAGGTCTTCCTTGTTGGTCAGCTGCTTTGCGGAACTGTCTTTCAATGGTTGTCATCTTGGAAAAAAGGCAATTACAGATGCATGCTACACAACACACATCACATGACAGCTTTACTCAACAACTAGGAAAAAAAATTGCTCACAGCACAGACCAGGGGAGCTCTCTCACCAAGTGGGGAAATATGCTCAAATAGCTATCCTTTGTGCAGGTAGTAAAGGGTACAGGCTGAGGACATTTTGGCCTGAAAAGATATGTCAAAATGTGCTTGATGCACTCACCAGTGTGATATACAGAAATGCAAACCATTCTATCAGTGACGAAAATATATTTCACCCTCATAGTCTAAGGTAGAATCCTAAAGATACTAAACTACTTATACTTTTTACATGTGCTTGCTTATCTGTGTCCTGATGAAGTTATGCCACATCTTTTGCAGGCTCATCTGTGAAAACAGTGGGTACATCATTCACCATCTTAGTCACTGCTTACATCTTCACTAACAAATTTACATTCTAATTTCCATGCTAGAACCATTCCCCACCTTTCTGAAGACACAATCGTAATTATTGACAATCTTGCCTATCTGCCATTTGTGTCTACTTCCTCTCCAACATTAAAGTTGGTTTCTTAAATGTCTGTCTTCCTAATAACTGCCATCACCTCATGTACAGGAGACAATATTTGTAGGAGTAGGTGGCCCTTAAGACCAACTCCCATTTGTTTCTGAAAGTGGTTTCTGAATTATATCTGAACCAGTCTGTTTAAATTCTTTGTGGGAAACCAGTGGGAACGAGTCTTTCACATCTTGGGTGTTTACCATCAAGTCAGATGATGTGATTTCTGCCCAGTGCTGTGAATGTCAAAGTGAAGAAATTCAATGAAGTGCAGGTAAATGGTGGGGGTAACTATGGCTCTCTTAAGGTAGCCAAATGCCTCAGCATCTTATTATTGACGTGCATGAATGGATGAACGAGATTCCCACTGTGCTTACCTACTATCTAGCGAAACCACAGCCAAGGGAATGGGCTTGACAGAGTCAGCGGGGAAAGAATACCCTCTTAAGCTTGATGCTAGTCTGGCATGAAACGAAAGTTTATGCACAGGCTCATCAAGATGGACTACTTGTTCATTTCCCTTGCTGTAAGTAGAGAAGGGAGTACATTTGCCAAGTAGATGCTTTCCAGATGAAATGCTGTTTCTATTATCCTTTGTCATCTTTCAGTTAACCACCCAGTAGTAAATGCTACACTTGAAGCCCACTGCATTAGAGAAAGAGAAGTAGCGGCCTCTAGTGTTTTTGCATCCTTTGCAGAAAGTTGTAAATCAGACACTCATTGTTGACAGTACACCTTCATTAAACATTAATGTCTGAACCATAACTCCAAGAAGGGCCTGTTTTGGTACAGCTGTATTCCAGCATTCAGATTTCTTGAACCTTATTCCGTGTTATAGCCTCTGTCTTCATTTACCATTTCTTCAAGATACCTTTTAGATTTTGTCCTAAGCTAAGGATTGTCAGAGAGGGTCTTCAATGTTAGATGTTCCAGAAGATCAATGAATTGACAGTCTGTGAGAGGTCAGGAATACCCTTCCTCCATCTCCCTTATAGGTAGTTGGATCTTCCCTCTACAGTTGGCTGTTGGAGTCCCTTGTAACTGTGCAAATGTACACTTGTATATTGCTTGTAAAAGTGTAGGTGTCAACTCTTCGTTGTTATTTCTTGAACTGCTTCGCTTTTGTATCTGGAATGTGACATTATGTCAGGCATTGGAATGGATGCACAAATCCAAAACATGAAAATGTTCCACAAACTTGCCAGATTATAAAAGGTGAAGAGGATGAACCAAAATAAGCTTGCTTTCATAGATTAGCTGGTACATTTGAAAGTGTGTATATTATTTTTAAGTGTCACAGTCTAGTCTAATTGTGCCCAATCTGTCAGGCAACAGCCAAACCCTAACACAACTGATCTTACATCACAAAAGTAAATGCATGGTGCACAGTACTCCAAACACACAACTGTGCCTTAAGAATAAAACTTGGTAAAGGAAAAACAAAACAGTCAAACTGAACAGCACTCCCCAGCTGTCACTCTCCCTACAGATTTAAACCAATGAGAAGCACTGGGTGTTATATAAAGAGTCTTATAATATTTGTAGCAAGACAATTACAGGTGGAAATTCTAAATATTTCACATGCCCTTTTTCTGCTCCCTCAAATTCATGTCAACTTGTCGAAGGAAATCTCAATGATTTAGAATACCACAACATTTTATACCTGAACACCACTTTCATTGAACTTCAAAACATACTTATTGCAGGGGTTAAACCCCTGTTGTACCCCCCATGTGAGGTGACATCCTCCAACCCTACTAAAGCAAAATTACTCTCTGTTATTGGCAGTTGATGAACGTTTCCTCATAAACATCTGGCTCTTGTTTCCTCTACTTAATGTGTTGTTGTGATACTTCTTCATTTATATAATTGAAACAGTGTACTAACTTAGAATCAATGACAGGCATTGTATGCTGGTACCTGAACAACTAGAGCCTGTTCCACTACATTATTACAATGTGATGCCGAGATGTCTTTAGTAATGTTAAGTAAGCATCTCTCCTTTTATTGAAATAATTGTAACATTTATTATACAAAGTAGTAATATAAATACTGCAAAAATAGCCATCAGTAGTTACCTTTCTTAAACTGTTTTTATGTTGCCAGGTAACCTACATGACTCTCTAACATTTATGGTACCTGGCATCATATTTATAACATAGTGACAGGGTCATTTTCCAGCAATCCTCAGTTACTCTTTGTATGACTGTTGTCTGTTGATGGATAGCTATATAAATTCTGCCTTTACATTTTAGATGTTCACCACATTACTGTTTTCTGTGGTCTAGCTTTTATATAACTGTTCATCTGATTTTAAACAGGCATGTATGTATTCTTAGAATTTTGAGAGATTGGGATTTGTTTTTATTGCTTGCTTGCAAAACAACTGTTATTTATTAAAGCATATAAGCAAATATGTGTGCAAACTGTATGCATTATTTGCAAAAGAATTGCATTAAAAGTTGATTCACAGGACAGGCGTATAATTACATGTATTCTGCATCATCAACATAGTCATTGCTTGTATCTCAATAATGAAATTGTGAGAAAAGATGTAAAAACTATCCTTGGGCTGTTTAGAAATCTATCTTCTATTATGTGTTTTTTTGAACATAAGATGATTTTAAATCTTAAAAGTCGTTAAATAGTTGTTCTTTTATGTAGAAGCTCAGTGCATTTGCAGAATACTGACAGAATGTAGCCCACATACCCCAGCCACTTCATGGTCTAATCCGAACGAAAAGTATATTACTAAACTAGTGTGAAAAAGCAAAGCATCTCATTGACATAATGATGCAAATAAAAAATCCAGCATAGCTGAACAGATTACTAGAATAGAAAACATTTATTTGCATTACAGTGAGGAAGGAGCTTCCAGGGGACTCATCATTTATTGTATAGGCTGTTCCCTTAGGGTTTGCCTTTTTAGAAAGCATTCGATGCTGCTTAGTTTATACAGAAGATACTTAAACCATCTATTGCTCCATTCTAACAGACAAATATAACAGAATTTTGTCTTCTTGCATTCCATGGCTTTCCTTCTATAAAACATTCTGCAGCCTAAATGTCAAATAAACCTCCAGGCCATAACAAAAGAGGGGAAGCTGGGGAAAATTCAGCAATCTATGCTTTCTGCTATCTAAAAAACAAACAAAAAAAAAACTGGGCAACACAGCTTCATAGACATATGTGGCAAAGTACTCAAATGCATTTTTAAGTATAGGCAAATCATTTATTTATTCAGTCTTTTGGGTAACTGGTATGTGATCCTTTATGATTTTCAGATATGACCTTTGCAGGACATAGGAGGTGCACGTAATGCAAGAAATGCACAGTAAAAAAGATCAATAGCAAAATAACTTGTAAATCACTATTCATCATAAGCAAGTATATGCAGTAAGTGTAAACACGCCATTGTGGTTGTGGGTGTGGGTGTAATCATAAGCCAGTGTCATTTAAACAAGGCTTGTCAAACATAGAGTTGTGTAAAATATATCCAGTGTCCGAACCATCACATAAAATAATGCCCTACAACACTTTCAAAGTCAGGGATGTTCAAACTTTTTAGTTCAAGGGCCATTTACGGTACTTGCAGAGGCCACATTACCATACTGAAGATGTATCTGTTTTTATACAGTGCACAGCCAGTGGTACGCCTCAGTCATGAAGCAAAAAACAAACACTGCTGGTTTCAGAATCACTTCTCTATTCTTGTTAGACAGGAAATGGGCTTACATCTTGAAACATTTACAGATAGTATCCTTACTACAACAGCACAAATATAATGGTGTAAATGCATATATTAGTTTTAAAATGTTATAGCTGTGCTATCTGGGTGAAAGTTTTTACCAAAAAGAGTCAGTGGCACAACAAGTAGTGCACTTACCTTTGATGTAGAAGGTTGTGGGTTGTATTCCCATACCAGGTGGACCAATTACTAACACTAACTGTCCAGCATAAGGGGTGCTGCACTCTTGAGTGTGTCATCCCTCAGATGAGACGGTAAACCAAAGCCCCATCCGCTTGAGTTGGTGGTAACTCAGGTGGATGTAAAATATCCCAGGAATCCTCTCGAAAATAGTAGGGGAAGATCTCTGATACTGTGTGCAAATTTCCCCTAATAGTATAAATACCAACTGGGGTCTACCCTGAAAAGAGGCTGCTAGCCTTGTGGGACCATCCTCGTCAAAGAAGGGTAAATAATTAAATATAAGACATAAAAAAAAAAGCTGTTGAGATATGTGACATGCAAGATCACAGTTAATGGGATGTTTGACACTGCTTGTTTTTGCTCACGTAGTCTATGTCTGCATCGATTGTTGAAGTGGCAATGAGAAGAGTATCTGGCAGATGTGCATCTGTAATAACTAATGTTGATTTGCTTTTCATATTCTTCATTCTGGATATGTGCTGCTGACAACAGTACATGCTGCCAGAAAGTCCAGTAAACATCAAAGATAATCTTTGTAGAAGACTATGTTGTTTCTTAGCATTTGCTATGATACTTGGATATATTTCTGCAGAAACTGGCCAAGACTCCACTATAATTTAAGTTTGGAAGAAATCTTAGAATTTTTTTTTTTATGCTAACAGTTGACTTGATGATGGCCTGAACAAAAAACATGAATAACGAAATATATTCAGTATTCCTGGGAATAGTGCCTGCCTTCCTGCCCATCTGAAAAGACAGTTATCTTTTGTGCACCACTCTGGTGTTAGAAAGGGATGAAAAGTAAATGGACAGATGTCCAGAGACGTACATTATAATGCATATCTGGGAAAATAAATCAAATCACTTGGATAAAATTGAAATCGACAGTGAGTAAAGGACTTCACATACAAGGGATGAACATCCAAAAACTTAACAGGAGAACAAACACTCTGCCAATGATTGGTTGCTTTCACACAAATCCTTCACAGACCACCACAGAACTATTTACTGAGTGCAGTGCTGATGCATGACTGTTACAGAAAGAGAAACCAAATTATGCACACTACTTCTGCAAAGCCAGAATAATGAATGCTTATTTTAAGCAAATAATAGTGTCAGTCACTTTTATCCACAGACAACCTCGACATCTAACAATTAAAGCCAACATTATTGACTGATATCCGTCAGGTAGAATGTAATAAAATAAAAATAGCAACAACTGGATGCATCTATTTTAACCACCTCCCATACATAGATATGACCAATTTCCACATCAGTCTTTTCAGTAATTTAACTATGTATGCCCAATCAGTAAATTACATCATTTCCCCATTGATCCCTTCACTGGTTTGTCCATTTATGTTTCCCAATGACCCCTTCAGTAATCTGTCCATGTATGCATAAGTAGCAAAATGAAATGCTTTCCCTAGTGACCCCATCAGTAGTCTGTCCATGTATGCACAAGCACTGCACTGACACCAAATGAAACATTTCCCCCAACAACCACCAAAATGAAACATTTCCCCAACAACTCCTTCACATCCATGTATGCTATGCACCAAAATGAAACATTCCCCCCAGTGATCCCTTCAATAGTGTGCCCATATATGCACAAACACCAAAATTAAACATTTTCCCCATTGACCCCTTCAGTAGTCTGGTCATGTATGCACAAGCACTTAAATGACATCAGAATGAAATATTCCCCCAATGACCCCCTTCAGCAGTATGTCCACGTATGCACAAGCACATCACTGACACCAGAATGAAACATTTCCTCCAACAACCCCTTCGTTAGTGTGTCCATGTCTCTGCAAGCAACAAAATGGAAAATTTTCCCCCAGTGATCCCTTTAGTAATTTGTCCATTTATGCCCAGGCAATTCACTTACACGCTTAACACCAAATGAAACATTTCCTCAACAACCCCTTAATTAGTTTGTCCATGTATGCACAAGCATCTAAATGGCATCAAAATGAAACCTTTCCCTCAACCATCCCTTCAGTAGTCGTCCATGTATGCACAAGCACCAAAATGAAACATTTCCACTAGTGACCCCTTCAGTAGTATGCCCGTATATGCACCAAAATGAAACATTTTCCTTCTTTTAATTCAGAAAATGTATATCAATTCATATTCTGTTAGTCAGTGTCTGACGTTAATTGTATTTTTATTTCCAAACTCCTCTCTGTTTGTAACACACACACACACAAAATTCACTCAGCATTCATACCCCCAACTATACCCAAACAAACTTCATGCTCACACAAGCAAACACACACACACACACACACACACACACACACACACACACACACACAGTCCTGTTTTTTACACAGGAATACATCAATCTTGCTTACCTAACTCACACACCAGCATTACACCCATACAAACATTAAGCAATGTCTTTCAACTTTTCTGGGTTAGGGGTTGCCACAGCGGAACTCTGGTCCGCTAATGATTGGCAGTGGATTTTTATAGTGCCGAGTTGCCAGCCTGATGCCCAACCTTCAAGGAAGGCACACCCATTCAAGCTCGCACCTCCCTGCATATCTTTAACGTCACTCGACCGCGGGGAGGACATGCAGACTCCACACAGAAGGCGCTCCAGCTGAGAATCGAATGGGAGAACCTCGTGCTGTGAGGCAACAATGCTAACCGCTGCATCACCGCGGCCCTACACGCCCATACAAACATTCATGCATGTAATTGCTCCACTTTTTCACTTCATAAAGGCATAAACATCTCACACACCAGCATTCCAGCCATACAAGCACTCACACATGTAACTGCTCCACTTTTTTCCCGTCACATAGGCAGAAACATCTCATACACCAGCATTGCAGCCACAAATACACACACACAATCACTCCCCTTTCCCACTTCATTCACACAAGCAAACATTGCCCACATACATATATATGTTAAACTTGCCTCAACCACTGCAGATTCTACAAAAAAAAAATGCAAGACCAAGAGAACCACCAATGATATATCCAACAGCACTTGCAGCCATCAACAGAATAAGCAGGAACTGTCCTGAATCTGCACTATGTAGCAGTTCTGTGTTTGTGCAGACATAAATATGCAAAGTGTGGTTAACTGGTCCTAAACTTTTTAAAGTTTTTAAAGTGACAGGACCAGTTAACTGCAAAGAATCTATTTTTCTTTATTTTCGACTGAAGCTTTGGTGGGCCACAGTAAAGGCATTGATGGACCAGATTGTGGCCCACAGGCTGCCCATTGGACAGCCTTGGTCTAAATAATCAAGATATTTTTGCTAATTTGTTTGTTACTTTGCCATTGCATCTAGTCTAAATTATCCATATGTGCTGCATTTAATCTTGACTATGTAGCATGGGCAATGGCTGAAAAAGTGTGTGAGAAGGACCAGTTCACTTATGCAGGTAATAAATACAATAAAAGTCTCTTCCCCATAAAACAAACAAATGCATGCATTGGTCAAAACAATGCACTTCCACTAAACTATAAAACTACTACATATTATCAGCTGCTTACATACAATTGTCCTTTTTCTTTACAGACTGTTCACCACTTGATAGAACTACTTAAGCAAAAGTCAATTTTAATTAACAGTTTCAAGGAAACTCAATTTTTTTCATGCAGTTTTATCTGAGTGCATTAAAACAATCAGATGTAAGTAGTATTGAGGAATACTGTGTCTGAGGCTGAGGTTGTCTTTCTGCAGCATTAGATCTCATCTTGCCCCTGCATGTTCTGATACTCATTCACAAGTCGTTCTGGAGGTAGCATGTAGTGATTTCTGCAGGAGTCATAACTCATACCTATTTACTTGTTATCAGAGTTGTTAATACTGAATGACCTGTGGATCCAGTGGAGAATACTGATATTACCCAAGAGAACATTGTTTTCTTACCTTTTTTAAATAACTTTGTTGTATGGTACCGTACTAATGAACGGTCTCCTTATGTGTATGGTACCGTACTAATGAAAGGTCTCCTTATGTCTTTGTACTGGGGTGTGATTTTCATCAGCATTTTACATGCTGACATATTCATAGTAAGTCTTAAACCAGGCACCCAAAGTTGTAGCAGTAAGTCCATAAATGGGTTTTGTTGATGCTAGCTTTAATATGGCATATGTGGTTTGATCACAAGGTGAAGTTCAGCTGTGATTAGTGATAGTGCAAGGTTTTGTACCTCTGCCATAATTTCGCTTGAAGAGACCTTCCTTTCCCCCTCCTGTTTCCTGTGATTGATGAGTCATAGCTGGAAAAAAAATGTGAAGTATGTAATGATGTAAAGAAATTGAAATAGTTCCCACAGCTAAGCTACTAATGGTCACCCTAGACAACAAACTAACTTTTGAACACCACATCTGCAATAGCATTAAAAAACACACACAT